>NC_073237.2:1807500-2107500 GCF_029281585.2 Gorilla gorilla gorilla | reverse complement strand
ATCGAATGGAATCGAATGGAATGGAATGGAATGGAATGGAATCAACCCAAGTAGAATGGAATGGATTGGAATGGAATGGAATGGAATGGAATGGAATGGAATGGAATCGAATGGAACGCAAGGGAATGGAATGGAATGGAATGGAATGGAATGGAATGGAATGGAATGGAATGGAATGGAATGGAATGGAATCAACCCGAGTAGAATGGAATGGATTGGAATGGAATGGAATGGAATGGAATGGAATGCAATAGAATAGAATGGAATTGAATCAACCCGCGTGGAACTGAATGGAACGGTACGGAATGGAACGGAACGGAGTGGAGTGGAATCAACCCGAGTACAACGGCACGGGACGGGACGGGACGGGATGGGACGGGACGGGACGGGACGGGACGGGACGTGTCGGGATGGAACGGAACGGAACGGAACCCAATGGATTCAAGCCGACTAGAACGGAATGGAATAGAATGGAATGGAATGGAATGGAATGGAATGGAATGGAATGGAATGGAATGGAATGGAATGGAATGGAATGGAATGGAATGGAATGGAATGGAATGGAATGGAATGGAATCAACCCGAATAGAACGGAATGGAATGGAGTGGAATGGAATGGAATGGAATGGAATGGAATGGAATGGAATGGAATGGAATGGAATAGAATGGAAATCAACCTGAGTAGAACGGAATGGAATGGAATGGAATGGAATGGAATGGAATGGAAAGAACCCGAGTGGAATGGAATGGAATGGAATGAAATGGAATGAAATGACGAACCCGAGTAGAATGGAATGGTTTGGAATGAAATGGAATGGAATGGAATGGAATGGAATGGAATGGAATGGAATGGAATGGAATGGAATCAACCCGAGTAGAACGGAATGGGTTGGAATGGAAAGGAATAGAATGGAATGGAATGGAATGGAATGGAATGGAATGGAATGGAATGGAGTGGAATCAAACCGATTAGAACGGAATGGAATGGAATGGAATGGAATGGAATGGAATGGAATGGAATGGAATGGAATGGAATGGAATAGAAAGGAAAAGAATGGAATGGAATGGAATGGAATGGAATGGAATGGAATGGAATGGAGTCAACCCGAGTAGAATGGAATGGATTGGAATGGAATGGAATGGAATGGAATGGAATGGAATGGAATGGAATGGAATGGAATGGAATGGAATGGAATGGAATGGAATGGAATGGAATGGAATGGAATGGAATAGAAAGGAAAAGAATGGAATGGAATGGAATGGAATGGAATGGAATGGAATGGAATGGAATCAACCCGAGTAGAATGGAATGGATTGGAATGGAATGGAATGGAATGGAATGGAATGGAATGGAATGGAATGGAATGGAATCGAATGGAATGGAATGGAATGGAATGGAATGGAATGGAATGGAATGGAATGGAATGGAATCGAACGGAATCGAATGGAATAGAATGGAATATAATGGAAAGGAATGGAATGGAATGGAATGGAATGGAATGGAATGGAATGGAATGGAATGGAGTCAACCCGAGTAGAATGGAATGGATTGGAATGGAATGGAATAGAAAGTAATGGAATGGAATGGAATGGAATGGAATGGAATGGAATGGAATGGAATGGAATGGAATCAACCCGAGTAGAACTAAATGGAATGGAAAGGAATGGAATGGAATGGAATGGAATGGAATGGAATGGAATTCAATGGAGTAGAATGGAATAGAATAGAATGGAATGGAATGGAATGGAATGGAATGGAATGGAATGGAATGGAATGGAATAGAATGGAATCAACACGACTAGAACTGAATGGAATGGAATGGAATGGAATGGAATGGAATGGAATTTAATGGAATGGAATGGAATCGAATGGAATGGAATGGAATGGAATGGAATGGAATGGAATGGAATGGAATGGAATGGAATGGAATGGAATGGAATGGAATCAACCCGAGTAGAATGGAATGGATTGGAATGGAATGGAATGGAATGGAATGGAATGGAATAGAATCGAATGGAATGGAATGGAATGGAATGGAATGGAATGGAATGGAATGGAATGGAATCGAAAGGAATCGAATGGAATGGAATGGATTATAATGGAATGGAATGGAATGGAATGGAATGGAATGGAATGGAGTCAACCAGAGTAGAATGGAATGGATTGGAATGGAATGGAATGGAAAGTAATGGAATGGAATGGAATGGAATGGAATGGAATGGAATGGAATGGAATGGAATGGAATGGAATGGAATGGAATGGAATCAACCCGATTAGAAGTAAATGGAATGGAATGGAATGGAATGGAATGGAATAGAATGGAATGGAATGGAATTCAATGGAGTAGAATGGAATGGAATAGAATGGAATGGAATGGAATGGAATGGAATGGAATGGAATGGAATGGAATGGAATGGAATAGAATGGAATCAACCCGACTAGAACGGAATGAAATGGAATGGAATGGAATGGAATGGAATGGAATGGAATGGAATGGAATGGAATGGAATGGAATGGAGTGGAATGGAATCCACACAAGTAGAATGGAATGGATTGGAATGGAATGGAAAGAATGGAATGGAAACGAGTGGAATCGAATGGAATGGAATGGAATGGAATGGAATGGAATGGAATGGAATGGAATGGAATGGAGTGGAATGGAATCCACCCAAGTAGAATGGAATGGATTGGAATGGAATGGAAAGAATGGAATGGAAACGAGTGGAATCGAATGGAATGGAATGGAATGGAATGGAATGGAATGGAATGGAATGGAATGGAATGGAATGGAATCAACCCGAGTAGAATGGAATGGATTGGAATGGAATGGAATGGAATGGAATCGAATGGAATCGAATGGAATGGAATGGAAAGGAATGGAATGAAATGGAATGGAATGGAATCAACCCGAGTAGAACGGAATAAAATGGAATGGAATGGAATGGGATGGAATGGAATCGAATGATATCGAATGGAATTGAATGGAATGGAATCGAATGGAATCGAATGGAATGCAATGGACTGGAATGGAATGGAATGGAATCAACCCGAGTAGAATGGAATGGATTGGAATGGAATGGAATGGAATGGAATGGAATCGAATGGAATCGAATGGAATGGAGTGGAATGGAATGGAATGGAATTCAATGTAACCGAAAGGAATTGAATCAACCCATGTGGAACGGAACGGGATGGGACGGGACGGGACGGGATGGGACGGGTTGGGATGGGACGGAATGGAACGGAATGGAACGGCATGGAATCAACCCGAGTAGAATGGAATGGAATGGAAAGGAATAGAATAGAATAGAATGGAATTGAACCAACCCGCGTGGAACGGAATGCAACGGAATGGAAACGAGCGGAACGGAATGCAAAGGAATCAACCCGAGTAAAACGGAACGGGATGGGACGGGACGGGATGGGACGGAACGGAACGGAACCAAACTCAATGGAATCAACCCGATTAGAACGGAATGGAATAAATGGAAAGGAATGGAATGGAATGGAATGGAATGGAATGGAATGGAATGGAATGGAATGGAATGGAATGGAATGGAGTGGAATGGAATGGAATGGAATGGAATGGAAATCAACCCGAGTAGAACGGAATGGAATGGAATGGAATGGAATGGAATGGAATGGAATGGAATGGAATGGAATGGAATGAGCCCGAGTGGAATGGAATGGAATGGAATGGAATGGAATGGAATGGAATGGAATGGAATGGAATGATCAACCCGAGTGTAATGGAATGGAATGGAATGGAATGGAATGGAATGGAATGGAATGGAATGGAATGGAGTGGAATCAACCCGAGTAGAACGGAATGGAATGGAATGGAATGGAATGGAATGGAATGGAATGGAATGGAAAGAATGGAGTGGAATCAACCCGAGTAGAACGGAATGGAATGGAATGGAATGGAATGGAATGGAATGGAATGGAATGGAATGGAATGGAATGGAATGGAATGGAATGCAATGGAATTCAATGGAATAGAATGGAATGGAATGGAATGGAATAAAATGAAATGGAATGGAATGGAATCGAATGGAATAGAATGGAATCGAATGGAATGGAATGGAAAAGAATGGAATGGAATGGAATGGAATGGAGTGGAATCAACCCGAGTAGAACAGAATGGAATGGAATGGAATGGAATGGAATGGAATGGATTCGAATGGAATCGAATGGAATGGAATGGAATGGAATGGAATGGAATCAACCCAAGTAGAATGGAATGGATTGGAATGGAATGGAATGGAATGGAATGGAATCGAATCGAATGGAACGCAATGGAATGGAATGGAATGGAATGGAATGGAATGGAATGGAATGGAATGGAATGGAATGGAATGGAATGGAATGGAATGGAATGGAATCAACCCGAGTAGAATGGAATGGATTGGAATGGACTGGAATGGAATGGAATGGAATGCAATCAATCCGAGTAGAATGGAATGGAATGGAATGGAATGGAATTCAATGTAATAGAATGGAATTGAATCAACCCGCGTGTAACGGAATGGAATGGAACGGAAAGGAACGGAACGGAATGGAACGGAATCAACCCGATCACAACGGAACAGAATGTGACGGGACGGGACGGGACGGGATGCGTCGGGATGGGACGGAATGGAACGGAACGGAACGGCATGGAATCAACCCGAGTAGAATGGAATGGAATGGAAAGGAATGGAATGGAATGGAATGGAATGGAATGGAATAGAATAGAATGGAATTGAATCAACCCGCGTGGAACTGAATGGAACGGAGCGGAAAGGAATGGAACGGAGTGGAATGGAATCAACCCGAGTACAACGGCACGGGACGGGACGGGACGGGACGGGACGGGACGGGACGGCGCGGGACGTGTCGGGACGGAACGGAACGGAACGGAAATCAATGGATTCAAGCCGAGGAGAACGGAATGGAATAGAATGGAATGGAATGGAATGGAATGGAATGGAATGGAATGGAATGGAATGGAATGGAAATCAACCTGAGTAGAACGGAATGGAATGGAATGGAATGGAATGGAATGGAATGGAATGGAATGGAATGGAATGAACCCGAGTGGAATGGAATGGAATGGAATGGAATGGAATGATGAACCCGAGTAGAATGGAATGGTTTGGAATGAAATGGAATGGAATGGAATGGAATGGAATGGAATGGAATCGAATGGAATCGAATGGAATGGAATGGAAAGGAATGGAATGGAATGGAATGGAATGGAATGGAATGGAATGGAATGGAATGGAATGGAATCAACCCGAGTAGAACGGAATGGGTTGGAATGGAAAGGAATGGAATGGAATGGAATGGAATGGAATGGAATGGAATGGAATGGAATGGAATGGAGTGGAATCAACCCGAGTAGAACGGAATGGAATGGAATGGAATGGAATGGAACGGAATGGAATGGAATGGAATGGAATGGAATAGAAAGGACTGGAATGGAATGGAATGGAATGGAATGGAATGGAATGGAATGGAATGGAATGGAATGGAATCAACCCGAGTAGAATGGAATGGATTGGAATGGAATGGAATGGAATGGAATGGAATGGAATGGAATGGAATGGAATGGAATGGAGTGGAATCAACCCGAGTAGAACGGAATGGAATGGAATGGAATGGAATGGAACGGAATGGAATGGAATGGAATGGAATGGAATGGAATAGAAAGGACTGGAATGGAATGGAATGGAATGGAATGGAATGGAATGGAATGGAATGGAATGGAATGGAATCAACCCGAGTAGAATGGAATGGATTGGAATGGAATGGAATGGAATGGAATGGAATGGAATGGAATGGAATGGAATCGAATGGAATGGAATGGAATGGAATGGAATGGAATGGAATGGAATCGAACGTAATCGAATGGAATAGTATGGAATATAATGGAATGGAATGGAATGGAATGGAATGGAATGGAATGGAATGGAATGGAATGGAAAGGAGTCAACCCGAGTAGAATGGAATGGATTGGAATGGAATGGAATGGAAAGTAATGGAATGGAATGGAATGGAATGGAATGGAATGGAATGGAATGGAATGGAATGGAATCAACCCGAGTAGAATTAAATGGAATGGAAAGGAATGGAATGGAATGGAATTGAATGGAATGGAATGGAATTCAATGGAGTAGAATGGAATGGAATAGAATGGAATGGAATGGAATGGAATGGAATGGAATGGAATGGAATGGAATGGAATGGAATCAACCCGACAAGAACGGAATGGAATGGAATGGAATGGAATGGAATGGAATGGAATGGAATGGAATCGAATGGAATGGAATGGAATGGAATGGAATGGAATGGAATGGAATCGAATGATATCGAATGGAATCGAATGGAATGGAATGGAATAGAATGGAATCAACCCGAGTGGAACGGATTGGAATGGAATGGAATGGAATGGAATGGAATGGAATGGAATGGAATCGATTCGAATGGAATCGAATGGAATGCAATGGAATGGAATGGAATGGAATGGAATGGAATGGAATGGAATGGAATGCAATGGAATGGAATGGAATCAACACGAGTAGAATGCAATGGATGGAATGGAATGGAATGGAATGGAATGGAATGGAATGGAATCGAATGGAATGGAATGGAATCGAATGGAATGGAATGGAATGGAATGGAATGGAATGGAATCGAATGGAATCGAATGGAATGGAATGGATTGGAATGGAATGGAATGGAATGGAATCGAATGGAATGGAATGGAATGGAATGGAATGGAATGGAATGGAATGGAATGGAATGGAATGGAATGGAATGGAATGGAAAGGAATCCACCCGAGTAGAATGGAATGGATTGGAATGGAATGGAAAGGAATGGAATGGAATCGAGTGGAATCGAATGGAATGGAATGGAATGGAATGGAATGGAATGGAATGGAATGGAATGGATGGAATGGAATCAACCTGAGTAGAATGGAATGGATTGGAATGGAATGGAATGAAATGGAATCGAATGGAATCGAAAGAAATGGAATGGAATGGAATGGAATGAAATGGAATGGAATGGAATCAACCCGAGTAGAACGGAATGGAATGGAATGGAATGGAATGGGATGGAATGGAATCGAATGATATCGAATGGAATCGAATGGAATGGAATGGAATAGAATGGAATCAACCCGAGTGGAACGGATTGGAATGGAATGGAATGGAATGGAATGGAATCGAATCGAATGGAATCGAATGGAATGCAATGGAATGGAATGGAATGGAATGGAATGGAATGGAATGGAATGGAATGGAATGCAACGGAATGGAATGGAATCAACACGAGTAGAATGGAATGGATGGAATGGAATGGAATGGAATGGAATGGAATGGAATGGAATCGAATGGAATCGAATGGAATGGAGTGCAATGGAATGGAATGGAATGGAATGGAATGGAATGGAATCAACCCGAGTAGAACGGAATGGAATGGAATGGAATGGAATGGAATGGAATGGAATGGAATGGAATGGAATGGAATGGAAAGGAATGGAATCGAATGGAATGGAATGGAATCGAATGGAATGGAATGGAATGGAATGGAATGGAATGGAATGGAATCGAACGGAATCGAATGGAATAGAATGGAATATAATGGAATGGAATGGAATGGAATGGAATGGAATGGAATGGAGTCAACCCGAGTAGAATGGAATGGATTGGAATGGAATGGAATGGAAAGTAATGGAATGGAATGGAATGGAATGGAATGGAATGGAATGGAATGGAATGGAATGGAATCAACCCGAGTAGAACGGAATGGGTTGGAATGGAAAGGAATGGAATGGAATGGAATGGAATGGAATGGAATGGAATGGAATGGAGTGGAATCAATCAGAGTAGAACGGAATGGAATGGAATGGAATGGAATGGAACGGAATGGAATGGAATGGAATGGAATGGAATAGAAAGGACTGGAATGGAATGGAATGGAATGGAATGGAATGGAATGGAATGGAATGGAATGGAATGGAATCAACCCGAGTAGAATGGAATGGATTGGAATGGAATGGAATGGAATGGAATGGAATGGAATGGAATGGAATGGAATGGAATGGAATGGAGTGGAATCAACCCGAGTAGAACGGAATGGAATGGAATGGAATGGAATGGAACGGAATGGAATGGAATGGAATGGAATGGAATAGAAAGGACTGGAATGGAATGGAATGGAATGGAATGGAATGGAATGGAATGGAATGGAATGGAATGGAATGGAATCAACCCGAGTAGAATGGAATGGATTGGAATGGAATGGAATGGAATGGAATGGAATGGAATGGAATGGAATGGAATGGAATCGAATGGAATGGAATGGAATGGAATGGAATGGAATGGAATGGAATGGAATCGAACGTAATCGAATGGAATAGTATGGAATATAATGGAATGGAATGGAATGGAATGGAGTGGAATGGAATGGAATGGAATGGAATGGAAAGGAGTCAACCCGAGTAGAATGGAATGGATTGGAATGGAATGGAATGGAAAGTAATGGAATGGAATGGAATGGAATGGAATGGAATGGAATGGAATGGAATCAACCCGAGTAGAACTAAATGGAATGGAAAGGAATGGAATGGAATGGAATTGAATGGAATGGAATGGAATTCAATGGAGTAGAATGGAATGGAATAGAATGGAATGGAATGGAATGGAATGGAATGGAATGGAATGGAATGGAATGGAATGGAATGGAATCAACCCGACAAGAACGGAATGGAATGGAATGGAATGGAATGGAATGGAATGGAAAGGAATCGAATGGAATGGAATGGAATGGAAAGGAATGGAATGGAATGGAATCGAATGGTATCGAATGGAATCGAATGGAATGGAATGGAATAGAATGGAATCAACCCGAGTGGAACGGATTGGAATGGAATGGAATGGAATGGAATGGAATGGAATGGAATGGAATGGAATCGATTCGAATGGAATCGAATGGAATGCAATGGAATGGAATGGAATGGAATTGAATGGAATGGAATGGAATGGAATGGAATGGAATGGAATGCAATGGAATGGAATGGAATCAACACGAGTAGAATGCAATGGATGGAATGGAATGGAATGGAATGGAATGGAATGGAATGGAATCGAATGGAATGGAATGGAATCGAATGGAATGGAATGGAATGGAATGGAATGGAATGGAATGGAATGGAATCGAATGGAATCGAATGGAATGGAATGGAATGGAATGGAATGGAATGGAATGGAATGGAATCGAATGGAATGGAATGGAATGGAATGGAATGGAATGGAATGGAATGGAATGAAATGGAATGGAATGGAATGGAATGGAATGGAATGGAATGGAATGGAAAGGAATCCACCCGAGTAGAATGGAATGGATTGGAATGGAATGGAAAGGAATGGAATGGAATCGAGTGGAATCGAATGGAATGGAATGGAATGCAATGGAATGGAATGGAATGGAATGGAATGGATGGAATGGAATCAACCTGAGTAGAATGCAATGGATTGGAATGGAATGGAATGAAATGGAATCGAATGGAATCGAAAGAAATGGAATGGAATGGAATGGAATGAAATGGAATGGAATGGAATCAACCCGAGTAGAACGGAATGGAATGGAATGGAATGGAATGGGATGGAATGGAATCGAATGATATCGAATGGAATCGAATGGAATGGAATGGAATAGAATGGAATCAACCCGAGTGGAACGGATTGGAATGGAATGGAATGGAATGGAATGGAATGGAATGGAATCGAATCGAATGGAATCGAATGGAATGCAATGGAATGGAATGGAATGGAATGGAATGGAATGGAATGGAATGGAATGGAATGGAATGCAACGGAATGGAATGGAATCAACACGAGTAGAATGGAATGGATGGAATGGAATGGAATGGAATGGAATGGAATGGAATGGAATCGAATGGAATCGAATGGAATGGAGTGCAATGGAATGGAATGGAATGGAATGGAATGGAATGGAATCAACCCGAGTAGAACGGAATGGAATGGAATGGAATGGAATGGAATGGAATGGAATGGAATGGAATGGAAAGGAATGGAATCGAATGGAATGGAATGGAATCGAATGGAATGGAATGGAATGGAATGGAATGGAATGGAATGGAATCGAACGGAATCGAATGGAATAGAATGGAATATAATGGAATGGAATGGAATGGAATGGAATGGAATGGAATGGAGTCAACCCGAGTAGAATGGAATGGATTGGAATGGAATGGAATGGAAAGTAATGGAATGGAATGGAATGGAATGGAATGGAATGGAATGGAATGGAATGGAATGGAATGGAATGGAATGAACCCGAGTAGAATTAAATGGAATGGAAAGGAATGGAATGGAATGGAATGGAATTGAATGGAATGGAATGGAATTCAAAGGAGTAGAATGGAATGGAATAGAATGGAAAGGAGTGGAATGGAATGGAATGGAATGGAATGGAATGGAATGGAATGGAATGGAATGGAATGGAATAGAATGGAATCAACCCGACTAGAACGGAATGGAATGGAATGGAATGGAATGGAATGGAATCGAATGGAATCGAATGGAATGGAATGGAATGGAATGGAATGGAATGGAATGGAATGGAATGGAATGGAATGGAATGGAATCCACCCGAGTAGAATGGAATGGATTGGAATGGAATGGAAAGGAATGGAATGGAATCGAGAGGAATCGAATGGAATGGAATGGAATGGAATGGAATGGAATGGAATTTAATGGAATGGAATGGAATGGAATGGAATCAACCCGAGTAGAATAGAATGGATTGGAATGGAATGGAATGGAATGGAATCGAATGGAATCGAAAGAAATGGACTGGAATGGAATGGAATGAAATGGAATGGAATGGAAACAACCCGAGTAGAACGGAATGGAATGGAATGGAATGGAATGGAATGGAATGGAATGGAATCGAATGATATCGAATGCAATCGAATGGAATGGAATGGAATAGAATGGAATCAACCCGAGTGGAACGGAATGGAATGGAATGGAATGGAATGGAATGGAATGGAATGGAATGGAATAGAATGGAATCGAATGGAATCGAATGGAATGCAATGGAATGGAATGGAATGGAATGGAATGGAATGGAATGGAATGGAATGGAATGGAATGGAATGGAATGGAATCAACCCGTGTTGAATGGAATGGATTGGAATGGAATGGAATGGAATGGAATGGAATCAAATGGAATCGAATGGAATGGAGTGGAATGGAGTGGAATGGAATGGAATGGAATGGAATGGAATGGAATGGAATGGAATGGAATGGAATGGAATGGAAAGGAATGGAATGGAATGGAATCAACCCGAGTAGAACGGAATGGAATGGAATGGAATGGAATGGAATGGAATGGAATGGAATCGAATTCAATGGAATAGAATCGAATTCAATGGAATAGAATGGAATGGAATCGAATGGAATCGAATGGAGACGAATGGAATGGAATGGAATGGAATCCACCCGAGTAGAATGGAATGGATTGGAATGGAATGGAAAGGAATGGAATGGAATCGAGTGGAATCGAATGGAATGGAATGGAATGGAATGGAATGGAATGGAATGGAATGGAATGGAATGGAATGGAATGGAATCAACCTGAGTAGAATGGAATGGATTGGAATGGAATGGAATGGAATGGAATCGAATGGAATCGAAAGAAATGGAATGGAATGGAATGGAATGAAATGGAATGGAATGGAATCAACCTGAGTAGAACGGAATGGAATGGAATGGAATTGAATGGGATGGAATGGAATCGAATGATATCGAATGGAATCGAATGGAATGGAATGGAATAGAATGGAATCAACCCGAGTGGAACGGAATGGAATGGAATGGAATGGAATGGAATGGAATGGAATGGAATGGAATGGAATGGAATGGAATCGAATTGCATCGAATGGAATGCAATGGAATGGAATGGAATGGAATGGAATGGAATGGAATGGAATGGAATGGAATGGATCAACCCGAGTAGAATGGAATGGATTGGAATGGAATGGAATGGAATGGAATGGAATCGAATGGAATCGAATGGAATGGAGTGGAATGGAATGGAATGGAATGGAATTGAATGGAATGTAATGGAATCAACCCGAGTAGAACGGAATGGAATGGAATGGAATGGAATGGAATGGAATGGAATGGAATGGAATGGAATGGAATGGAATGGAATCAACCCGAGTAGAATTAAATGGAATGGAAAGGAATGGAATGGAATGGAATTGAATGGAATGGAATGGAATTCAATGGAGTAGAATGGAATGGAATAGAATGGAAAGGAGTGGAATGGAATGGAATGGAATGGAATGGAATGGAATGGGATGGAATGGAATGGAATAGAATGGAATCAACCCGACTAGAACGGAATGGAATGGAATGGAATGGAATGGAATGGAATCGAATGGAATCGAATGGAATGGAATGGAATGGAATGGAATGGAATGGAATGGAATGGAATGGAATCGAATGGAATGGAATGGAATGGAATGGAATGGAATGGAATGGAATGGAATGGAATGGAATGGAATGGAAAGGAATCCACCCGAGTACAATGGAATGGATTGGAATGGAATGGAAAGGAATGGAATGGAATCGAGTGGAATCGAATGGAATGGAATGGAATGGAATGGAATGGAATGGAATGGAATGGAATGGAATGGAATGGAATGGATGGAATGGAATCAACCTGAGTAGAATGGAATGGATTGGAATGGAATGGAATGAAATGGAATCGAATGGAATCGAAAGAAATGGAATGGAATGGAATGGAATGAAATGGAATGGAATGGAATCAACCCGAGTAGAACGGAATGGAATGGAATGGAATGGAATGGGATGGAATGGAATAGAATGATATCGAATGGAATCGAATGGAATGGAATGGAATAGAATGGAATCAACCCGAGTGGAACGGATTGGAATGGAATGGAATGGAATGGAATGGAATGGAATGGAATGGAATGGAATCGAATCGAATGGAATCGAATGGAATGCAATGGAATGGAATCGAATGGAATGGAATGTAATGGAATGGAATGGAATGGAATGCAACGGAATGGAATGGAATCAACACGAGTAGAATGGAATGGATGGAATGGAATGGAATGGAATGGAATGGAATGGAATGGAATCGAATGGAATCGAATGGAATGGAGTGCAATGGAATGGAATGGAATGGAATGGAATGGAATGGAATCAACCCGAGTAGAACGGAATGGAATGGAATGGAATGGAATGGAATGGAATGGAATGGAATGGAATGGAATGGAATGGAATCGAATGGAATGGAATGGAATCGAATGGAATGGAATGGAATGGAATGGAATGGAATGGAATGGAATCGAACGGAATCGAATGGAATAGAATGGAATATAATGGAATGGAATGGAATGGAATGGAATGGAATGGAATGGAATGGAGTCAACCCGAGTAGAATGGAATGGATTGGAATGGAATGGAATGGAAAGTAATGGAATGGAATGGAATGGAATGGAATGGAATGGAATGGAATGGAATGGAATGGAATGGAATGGAATGGAATGGAATGGAATGGAATTCAAAGGAGTAGAATGGAATGGAATAGAATGGAAAGGTGTGGAATGGAATGGAATGGAATGGAATGGAATGGAATGGAATGGAATGGAATGGAATGGAATGGAATAGAATGGAATCAACCCGACTAGAACGGAATGGAATGGAATGGAATGGAATGGAATGGAATCGAATGGAATCGAATGGAATGGAATGGAATGGAATGGAATGGAATGGAATGGAATGGAATGGAATGGAATGGAATCCACCCGAGTAGAATGGAATGGATTGGAATGGAATGGAAAGGAATGGAATGGAATCGAGAGGAATCGAATGGAATGGAATGGAATGGAATGGAATGGAATGGAATGGAATGGAATGGAATGGAATGGAATGGAATCAACCCGAGTAGAATGGAATGGATTGGAATGGAATGGAATGGAATGGAATCGAATGGAATCGAAAGAAATGGACTGGAATGGAATGGAATGAAATGGAATGGAATGGAAACAACCCGAGTAGAACGGAATGGAATGGAATGGAATGGAATGGAATGGAATGGAATGGAATGGAATCGAATGATATCGAATGCAATCGAATGGAATGGAATGGAATAGAATGGAATCAACCCGAGTGGAACGGAATGGAATGGAATGGAATGGAATGGAATGGAATGGAATGGAATGGAATGGAATAGAATGGAATCGAATGGAATCGAATGGAATGCAATGGAATGTAATGGAATGGAATGGAATGGAATGGAATGGAATGGAATGGAATGGAATGGAATGGAATCAACCCGAGTTGAATGGAATGGATTGGAATGGAATGGAATGGAATGGAATGGAATCAAATGGAATCGAATGGAATGGAGTGGAATGGAATGGAATGGAATGGATTGGAATGGAATGGAATGGAATGGAAAGGAATGGAATGGAATGGAATCAACCCGAGTAGAACGGAATGGAATGGAATGGAATGGAATGGAATGGAATTGAATGGAATGGAATGGAATGGAATGGAATGGAATTCAATGGAATAGAATGGAATGGAATCGAATGGAATCGAATGGAGACGAATGGAATGGAATGGAATGGAATGGAATGGAATCCACCCGAGTAGAATGGAATGGATTGGAATGGAATGGAAAGGAATGGAATGGAATCGAGTGGAATCGAATTTAATGGAACGGAATGGAATGGAATGGAATGGAATGGAATGGAATGGAATGGAATGGAATCAACCTGAGTAGAATGGAATGGATTGGAATGGAATGGAATGGAATGGAATCGAATGGAATCGAAAGAAATGGAATGGAATGGAATGGAATGAAATGGAATGGAATGGAATCAACCTGAGTAGAACGGAATGGAATGGAATGGAATTGAATGGGATGGAATGGAATGGAATGGAATGGAATGGAATAGAATGGAATCAACCCGACTAGAACGGAATGGAATGGAATGGAATGGAATGGAATGGAATGGAATCGAATGGAATCGAATGGAATGGAATGGAATGGAATGGAATGGAATGGAATGGAATGGAATGGAATGGAATGGAATCCACCCGAGTAGAATGGAATGGATTGGAATGGAATGGAAAGGAATGGAATGGAATCGAGAGGAATCGAATGGAATGGAATGGAATGGAATGGAATGGAATGGAATGGAATGGAATGGAATGGAATGGAATGGAATCAACCCGAGTAGAATGGAATGGATTGGAATGGAATGGAATGGAATGGAATCGAATGGAATCGAAAGAAATGGACTGGAATGGAATGGAATGAAATGGAATGGAATGGAAACAACCCGAGTAGAACGGAATGGAATGGAATGGAATGGAATGGAATGGAATGGAATGGAATGGAATCGAATGATATCGAATGCAATCGAATGGAATGGAATGGAATAGAATGGAATCAACCCGAGTGGAACGGAATGGAATGGAATGGAATGGAATGGAATGGAATGGAATGGAATGGAATGGAATAGAATGGAATCGAATGGAATCGAATGGAATGCAATGGAATGTAATGGAATGGAATGGAATGGAATGGAATGGAATGGAATGGAATGGAATGGAATGGAATCAACCCGAGTTGAATGGAATGGATTGGAATGGAATGGAATGGAATGGAATGGAATCAAATGGAATCGAATGGAATGGAGTGGAATGGAATGGAATGGAATGGATTGGAATGGAATGGAATGGAATGGAAAGGAATGGAATGGAATGGAATCAACCCGAGTAGAACGGAATGGAATGGAATGGAATGGAATGGAATGGAATTGAATGGAATGGAATGGAATGGAATGGAATGGAATTCAATGGAATAGAATGGAATGGAATCGAATGGAATCGAATGGAGACGAATGGAATGGAATGGAATGGAATGGAATGGAATCCACCCGAGTAGAATGGAATGGATTGGAATGGAATGGAAAGGAATGGAATGGAATCGAGTGGAATCGAATTTAATGGAACGGAATGGAATGGAATGGAATGGAATGGAATGGAATGGAATGGAATGGAATCAACCTGAGTAGAATGGAATGGATTGGAATGGAATGGAATGGAATGGAATCGAATGGAATCGAAAGAAATGGAATGGAATGGAATGGAATGAAATGGAATGGAATGGAATCAACCTGAGTAGAACGGAATGGAATGGAATGGAATTGAATGGGATGGAATGGAATCGAATGATATCGAATGGAATCGAATGGAATGGAATGGAATAGAATGGAATCAACCCGAGTGGAACGGAATGGAATGGAATGGAATGGAATGGAATGGAATGGAATGGAATGGAATGGAATGGAATGGAATGGAATCGAATGGCATCGAATGGAATGCAATGGAATGGAATGGAATGGAATGGAATGGAATGGAATGGAATGGATCAACCCGAGTAGAATGGAATGGATTGGAATGGAATGGAATGGAATGGAATGGAATCGAATGGAATCGAATGGAATGGAGTGGAATTGAATGGAATGGAATGGAATTGAATGGAATGTAATGGAATCAACCCGAGTAGAACGGAATGGAATGGAATGGAATGGAATGGAATGGAATGGAATGGAATGGAATGGAATGGAATGGAATGGAATGGAATCAACCCGAGTAGAATTAAATGGAATGGAAAGGAATGGAATGGAATGGAATTGAATGGAATGGAATGGAATTCAATGGAGTAGAATGGAATGGAATAGAATGGAAAGGAGTGGAATGGAATGGAATGGAATGGAATGGAATGGAATGGAATGGAATGGAATGGAATGGAATAGAATGGAATCAACCCGACTAGAACGGAATGGAATGAAATGGAATGGAATGGAATGGAATCGAATGGAATCGAATGGAATGGAATGGAATGGAATGGAATGGAATGGAATGGAATGGAATCCACCCGAGTAGAATGGAATGGATTGGAATGGAATGGAAAGGAATGGAATGGAATCGAGAGGAATCGAATGGAATGGAAAGGAATGGAATGGAATGCAATGGAATGGAATGGAATGGAATGGAATCAACCCGAGTAGAATGGAATGGATTGGAATGGAATGGAATGGAATGGAATCGAATGGAATCGAAAGAAATGGACTGGAATGCAATGGAATGAAATGGAATGGAATGGAAACAACCCGAGTAGAACGGAATGGAATGGAATGGAATGGAATGGAATGGAATGGAATGGAATCGAATGATATCGAATGCAATCGAATGGAATGGAATGGAATAGAATGGAATCAACCTGAGTGGAACTGAATGGAATGGAATGGAATGGAATGGAATGGAATGGAATGGAATGGAATAGAATGGAATCGAAAGGAATCGAATGGAATGCAATGGAATGGAATGGAATGGAATGGAATGGAATGGAAAGGAATGGAATGGAATGGAATGGAATCAACCCGAGTTGAATGGAATGGATTGGAATGGAATGGAATGGAATGGAATGGAATCAAATGGAATCGAATGGAATGGAGTGGAATGGAATGGAATGGAATGGAATGGAATGGAATGGAAAGGAATGGAATGGAATGGAATCAACACGAGTAGAACGGAATGGAATGGAATGGAATGGAATGGAATGGAATGGAATGGAATGGAATGGAATGGAATGGAATTCAATGGAATAGAATGGAATGGAATCGAATGGAATCGAATGGAGACGAATGGAATGGAATGGAATGGAATGGAATGGAATGGAATCCACCCGAGTAGAATGGAATGGATTGGAATGGAATGGAAAGGAATGGAATGGAATCGAGTGGAATCGAATGGAATGGAATGGAATGGAATGGAATGGAATGGAATGGAATGGAATGGAATGGAATGGAATCAACCTGAGTAGAATGGAATGGATTGGAATGGAATGGAATGGAATGGAATCGAATGGAATCGAAAGAAATGGAATGGAATGGAATGGAATGAAATGGAATGGAATGGAATCAACCTGAGTAGAAAGGAATGGAATGGAATGGAATTGAATGGGATGGAATGGAATCGAATGATATCGAATGGAATCGAATGGAATGGAATGGAATAGAATGGAATCAACCCGAGTGGAACGGAATGGAATGGAATGGAATGGAATGGAATGGAATGGAATGGAATGGAATGGAATGGAATGGAATGGAATCGAATGGCATCGAATGGAATGCAATGGAATGGAATGGAATGGAATGGAATGGAATGGAATGGAATGGATCAACCCGAGTAGAATGGAATGGATTGGAATGGAATGGAATGGAATGGAATGGAATCGAATGGAATCGAATGGAATGGAGTGGAATGGAATGGAATGGAATGGAATTGAATGGAATGTAATGGAATCAACCCGAGTAGAACGGAATGGAATGGAATGGAATGGAATGGAATGGAATGGAATGGAATGGAATGGAATGGAATGGAATGGAATCAATCAGAGTAGACCGGAATGGAATGGAATGGAATGGAATTTAATGGAATTCAATGGAATAAAATGGAATGGAAGGGAATGGAATGGAATGGAATGGAATCGAATGGAATCAAATGGAACCGAACGGAATGGAATGGAATAGAATGGAATCAACCCGAGTAGAACGGAATGGAATGGAATGGAATGGAATGCACTGGAATGGATTGGAATGGAATGGAATGGAATGGAATGGAATGGAATGGAATGGCATGGAATAGAATGGAATCAACCCGAGTAGAATGGAATGGATTGGAATGGAAAGGAATGGAATGGAATGGAATGGAATGGAATGGAATGGAATGGAATGGAATGGAATGGAAATCAACCCGATTAGAACGGAATGGAATGGAATGGAATGGAATGGAATGGAATGGAATGGAATGGAATGGAATGGAATGGAATGGAATGAGCCCGATTGGAATGGAAAGGAATGGAATGGAATGGAATGGAATCAAATGGAATGGAATGGAATGGAATGGAATGGAATGATCAACCCGAGTGGAATGGAATGGAATGGAATGGAATGGAATGGAATGGAATGATCAACCCGAGTGGAATGGAATGGAATGGAATGGAATGGAATGGAATGGAATGGAATGGAATGGAATGGAGTGGAATCAACCCGAGTAGAACGGAATGGAATGGAATGGAATGGAGTGGAATGGAATGGAATGGAATGGAATTCAATGGAATAGAATGGAATCGAATGGAATGGAATGGAATAGAATGGAATGGAATGGAATGGAATGGAGTGGAATCAACCCGAGTAGAACAGAATGGAATGTAATGTAATGGAATGGAATGGAATGGAATGGAATGGAATCGAATGGAATGGAATCGAATGGAATGGATTGGAATGAAATAGAATCAACCCAAGTAGAATGGAATGGATTGGAATGGAATGGAATGGAATGGAATGGAATGGAATCGAATCGAATGGAACGCAATGGAATGGAATAGAATGGAAAGGAATGGAATGGAATGGAATGGAATGGAATGGAATGGAATCAATCCGAGTAGAATGGAATGGAATGGAATTCAATGTAACCATAAAGGAATTGAATCAAACCATTTGGAACGGAACGGGATGGGACGGGACGGGGCGGGATGGGACGGGTCGGGATGGGACGGAATGGAACGGAACGGAATGGCATGGAATCAACCCGAGTAGAATGGAATGGAATGGAAAGGAATAGAATAGAATAGAATGGAATTGAACCAACCCGCGTGGAACGGAATGGAGCGGAACGGAATGGCATGGAATCAACCCGAGTAGAATGGAATGGCATGGAATGGAATGGAAGGGAAAGGAATAGAATAGAATAGAATGGAATTGAACCAACCCGCGTGGAACGGAATGGAACGTAACGGAAACGAGCGGAACGGAATGGAAAGGAATCTACCCGAGTAAAACGGCACGGGACGGGACGGGACGGGACGGGACGGGACGGGACGGGACGTGTCGGGACGGAACGGAACGGAACGGAACTCAATGGATTCAAGCCGAGTAGAACGGAATGGAATAGAATGGAATGGAATGGAATGGAATGGAATGGAATGGAATGGAATGGAATGGAATGGAAAGGAATGGAATGGAATGGAATGGAATGGAATGGAATGGAATGGAAAGGAACGGAATGGAATGGAATGGAATGGAAATCAACCTGAGTAGAACGGAATGGAATGGAATGGAATGGAATGGAATGGAATGGAATGGAATGAACCCAAGTGGAACGGAATGGAATGGAATGGAATGGAATGATGAACCCGAGTAGAATTGAATGGTTTGGAATGAAATGGAATGGAATGGAATGGAATGGAATCGAATGGAATGGAATGGAATGGAATGCAATGGAATGGAATGGAATGGAATGGAATCAACCCGAGTAGAACGGAATGGGTTGGAATGGAAAGGAATGGAATGGAATGGAATGGAATGGAATGGAATGGAATGGAATGGAATGGAATGGAGTGGAATAGAATGGAATCGAAAGGAATCGAATGGAATGCAATGGAATGGAATGGAATGGAATGGAATGGAATGGAATGGAAAGGAATGGAATGGAATGGAATGGAATCAACCCGAGTTGAATGGAATGGATTGGAATGGAATGGAATGGAATGGAATGGAATCAAATGGAATCGAATGGAATTGAGTGGAATGGAATGGAATGGAATGGAATGGAATGGAATGGAATGGAAAGGAATGGAATGGAATGGAATCAACACGAGTAGAACGGAATGGAATGGAATGGAATGGAATGGAATGGAATGGAATGGAATGGAATGGAATGGAATTCACTGGAATAGAATGGAATGGAATCGAATGGAATCGAATGGAGACGAATGGAATGGAATGGAATGGAATGGAATGGAATGGAATCCACCCAAGTAGAATGGAATGGATTGGAATGGAATGGAAAGGAATGGAATGGAATCGAGTGGAATCGAGTGGAATGGAATGGAATGGAATGGAATGGAATGGAATGGAATGGAATGGAATGGAATGGAATGGAATCAACCTGAGTAGAATGGAATGGATTGGAATGGAATGGAATGGAATGGAATCGAATGGAATCGAAAGAAATGGAATGGAATGGAATGGAATGAAATGGAATGGAATGGAATCAACCTGAGTAGAAAGGAATGGAATGGAATGGAATTGAATGGGATGGAATGGAATCGAATGATATCGAATGGAATCGAATGGAATGGAATGGAATAGAATGGAATCAACCCGAGTGGAACGGAATGGAATGGAATGGAATGGAATGGAATGGAATGGAATGGAATGGAATGGAATGGAATGGAATCGAATGGCATCGAATGGAATGCAATGGAATGGAATGGAATGGAATGGAATGGAATGGAATGGAATGGATCAACCCGAGTAGAATGGAATGGATTGGAATGGAATGGAATGGAATGGAATGGAATCGAATGGAATCGAATGGAATGGAGTGGAGTGGAATGGAATGGAATGGAATGGAATTGAATGGAATGTAATGGAATCAACCCGAGTAGAACGGAATGGAATGGAATGGAATGGAATGGAATGGAATGGAATGGAATGGAATGGAATGGAATGGAATCAATCAGAGTAGACCGGAATGGAATGGAATGGAATGGAATTTAATGGAATTCAATGGAATAAAATGGAATGGAAGGGAATGGAATGGAATGGAATGGAATCGAATGGAATCAAATGGAACCGAACGGAATGGAATGGAATAGAATGGAATCAACCCGAGTAGAACGGAATGGAATGGAATGGAATGGAATGGACTGGAATGGATTGGAATGGAATGGAATGGAATGGAATGGAATGGAATGGAATGGCATGGAATAGAATGGAATCAACCCGAGTAGAATGGAATGGATTGGAATGGAAAGGAATGGAATGGAATGGAATGGAATGGAATGGAATGGAATGGAATGGAATGGAATGGAAATCAACCCGATTAGAACGGAATGGAATGGAATGGAATGGAATGGAATGGAATGGAATGGAATGGAATGGAATGGAATGGAATGGAATGAGCCCGATTGGAATGGAAAGGAATGGAATGGAATGGAATGGAATCAAATGGAATGGAATGGAATGGAATGGAATGGAATGATCAACCCGAGTGGAATGGAATGGAATGGAATGGAATGGAATGGAATGGAATGATCAACCCGAGTGGAATGGAATGGAATGGAATGGAATGGAATGGAATGGAATGGAATGGAATGGAATGGAGTGGAATCAACCCGAGTAGAACGGAATGGAATGGAATGGAATGGAGTGGAATGGAATGGAATGGAATGGAATTCAATGGAATAGAATGGAATCGAATGGAATGGAATGGAATAGAATGGAATGGAATGGAATGGAATGGAGTGGAATCAACCCGAGTAGAACAGAATGGAATGTAATGTAATGGAATGGAATGGAATGGAATGGAATGGAATCGAATGGAATGGAATCGAATGGAATGGATTGGAATGAAATAGAATCAACCCAAGTAGAATGGAATGGATTGGAATGGAATGGAATGGAATGGAATGGAATGGAATGGAATCGAATCGAATGGAACGCAATGGAATGGAATAGAATGGAAAGGAATGGAATGGAATGGAATGGAATGGAATGGAATGGAATGGAATCAATCCGAGTAGAATGGAATGGAATGGAATTCAATGCAACCGAAAGGAATTGAATCAAACCATTTGGAACGGAACGGGATGGGACGGGACGGGGCGGGATGGGACGGGTCGGGATGGGACGGAATGGAACGGAACGGAATGGCATGGAATCAACCCGAGTAGAATGGAATGGAATGGAAAGGAATAGAATAGAATAGAATGGAATTGAACCAACCCGCGTGGAACGGAATGGAGCGGAACGGAATGGCATGGAATCAACCCGAGTAGAATGGAATGGCATGGAATGGAATGGAAGGGAAAGGAATAGAATAGAATAGAATGGAATTGAACCAACCCGCGTGGAACGGAATGGAACGTAACGGAAACGAGCGGAACGGAATGGAAAGGAATCTACCCGAGTAAAACGGCACGGGACGGGACGGGACGGGACGGGACGGGACGGGACGTGTCGGGACGGAACGGAACGGAACGGAACTCAATGGATTCAAGCCGAGTAGAACGGAATGGAATAGAATGGAATGGAATGGAATGGAATGGAATGGAATGGAATGGAATGGAATGGAATGGAATGGAAAGGAATGGAATGGAATGGAATGGAATGGAATGGAAAGGAACGGAATGGAATGGAATGGAATGGAAATCAACCTGAGTAGAACGGAATGGAATGGAATGGAATGGAATGGAATGGAATGGAATGGAATGGAATGAACCCAAGTGGAACGGAATGGAATGGAATGGAATGGAATGATGAACCCGAGTAGAATTGAATGGTTTGGAATGAAATGGAATGGAATGGAATGGAATGGAATCGAATGGAATGGAATGGAATGGAATGGAATGGAATGGAATGGAATGGAATGCAATGGAATGGAATGGAATGGAATGGAATCAACCCGAGTAGAACGGAATGGGTTGGAATGGAAAGGAATGGAATGGAATGGAATGGAATGGAATGGAATGGAATGGAATGGAATGGAGTGGAATCAACCCGATTAGAACGGAATGGAATGGAATGGAATGGAATGGAAAGGAATGGAATGGAATGGAATCGAAAGGAATGGAATGGAATGGAATGGAATGGAATGGAATGGAATGGAATGGAAAGGAATGGAATGGAATCAACCCGAATAGAACGGAATGGAATGGAGTGGAATGGAATGGAATCGAATGGAATGGAATGGAATGGAATGGAATAGAATGGAATGGAATGGAATGGAATGGAATGGAATGGAATGGAATGGAATGGAATCGAATGGAATCGAATGGAATCGAATGGAATCGAATGGAATGGAATGGAATGGAATGGAATGGAATGGAATGGAATGGAATGGAATGGAATGGAATGGAATGGAATGGAATGGAATGGAATGGAATGGAATCAACCCGAGTAGAATGGAATGGATTGGAATGGAATGGAATGGAATGGAATGGAATGGAATGGAATGGAATCGAATGGAATCGAATGGAATGGAATGGAATGGAATCGAATGGAATGGAATGGAATGGAATGGAATGGAATGGAATGGAATGGAATGGAATGGAATGGAATTGAACGGAATCGAATGGAATGGAATGGAATATAATGGAATGGAATGGAATGGAATGGAATGGAATGGAATGGAGTCAACCCGAGTAGAATGGAATGGATTGGAATGGAATGGAATGGAAAGGAATGGAATATAATGGAATGGAATGGAATGGAATGGAATGGAATGGAATGGAATGGAATGGAATCAACCCGAGTAGAACTAAATGGAATGGAAAGGAATGGAATGGAATGGAATAGAATGGAAGGTAATGGAATTCAATGGAGTAGAATGGAATGGAATAGAATGGAATGGAATGGAATGGAATGGAATGGAATGGAATGGAATGGAATGGAATGGAATGGAATGGAATGGAATAGAATGGAATCAACCCGACTAGAACGGAATGGAATGGAATGGAATGGAATGGAATGGAATGGAATGGAATGGAATGGAATGGAATGGAATGGAATGGAATCGAATGGAGTGGAATGGAATGGAATGGAATGGAATGGAATGGAATGGAATGGAATGGAATGGAATCCACCCGAGTAGAATGGAATGGATTGGAATGGAATGGAAAGAATGGAGTGGAATCGAGTGGAATCGAATGGAATGGAATGGAATGGAATGGAATGGAATCAACCCGAGTAGAATGGAATGGATTGGAATTGAATGGAATGGAATGGAATCGAATGGAATTGAATGGAATGGAATGGAATGGAATGGAATGGAATGAAATGGAATGGAATGGAATCAACCCGAGTAGAACGGAATGGAATGGAATGGAATGGAATGGGATGGAATGGAATCGAATGATCTCGAATGGAATCGAAAGGAATGGAATCGAATGGAATCGAATGGAATGCAATGGAATGGAATGGAATGGAATGGAATGGAATGGAATGGAATGGAATGGAATGGAATCAACCCGAGTAGAATGGAATGGATTGGAATGGAATGGAATGGAATGGAATGGAATGGAATCGAATGGAATCGAATGGAATGGAGTGGAATGGAATGGAGTGGAATGGAATGGAATGGAATGGAATGGAATGGAATCAACCCGAGTAGAACAGAATGGAATGGAATGGAATGGAATGGAATGGAATGGAATGGAATGGAATGGAATGGAATGGAATGGAATTCAATGGAATAGAATGGAATGGAATCGAATGGAATCGAATGGAGACGAATGGAATGGAATGGAATGGAATGGAATGGAATGGAATGGAATCAACCAGAGTAGAATGGAATGTATTGGAATGGAATGGAATGGAATGGAATGGAATGGAATGGAATGGAATCGAATGGAATGGAATGGAATGGAGTGGAATGGAATGGAATGGAATGGAATGGAATGGAATGGAATTCAATGGAATAGAATGGAATGGAAGGGAATGGAATGGAATGGAATGGAATCGAATGGAATCGAATGGAATCGAACGGAATGGAATGGAGTAGAATGGAATCAACCCGAGTAGAACGGAATGGAATGGAATGGAATGGAATGGAATGGAATGGAATCGAATGGAATGGAATGGAAAGGAATGGAATGGAATGGAATGAAAGTGAATGGAATGGAATGGAATGGAATGGAATGGAATTCAATGGAATAGAATGGAATGGAATGGAATGGAATAAAATGAAATGGAATGGAATGGAATCGAATGGAATAGAATGGAATGGAATGGAATGGAATAGAATGGAATGGAATGGAATGGAATGGAGTGGAATCAACCCGAGTAGAACAGAATGGAATGGAATGGAATGGAATGGAATGGAATGGAATGGAATGGAATGGAATGGAATCGAATGGAATGGAATGGAATGGAATGGAATGGAATGGAATCAACCCAAATAGAATGGAATGGATTGGAATGGAATGGAATGGAATGGAATGGAATCGAATCGAATGGAACGCAATGGAATGGAATGGAATGGAATGGAATGGAATGGAATGGAATGGAATGGAATCAAACTGAGTAGAATGGAATGGATTGGAATGGACTGGAATGGAATGGAATGGAATGCAATCAATCCGAGTAGAATGGAACGGAATGGAATGGAATGGAATTCAATGTAATAGAATTGAATTGAATCAACCCGCGTGTAACGGAATGGAACGGAACGGAAAGGAACGGAATGGAATGGAACGGAATCAACCCGATCAGAACGGAACGGAATGGGACGGGACGGGACGGGACGGGACGCGTCGGGATGGGACGGAATGGAACGGAACGGAGCGGCATGGAATCAACCCGAGTGGAATGGAATGGAAAGGAATGGAATGGAATGGAATGGAATGGAATAGAATAGAATGGAATTGAATCAACCCGCGTGGAACTGAATGGAACGGAACGGAAAGGAACGGAACGGAGTGCAATGGAATCAACCCGAGTACAACGGCACGGGACGGGACGGGACGGGATGGGACGGGACGGGACGGGACGGGACGGGACGTGTCGGGACGGAAAGGAACGGAACGGAACTCAATGGATTCAAGCCGAGTAGAACGGAATGGAATAGAATGGAATGGAATGGAATGGAATGGAATGGAATGGAATGGAATGGAATGGAATCAACCCGAATAGAACGGAATGGAATGGAGTGGAATGGAATGGAATGGAATGGAATGGAATGGAATGGAATGGAATGGAATGGAATGGAATGGAATGGAATGGAATTGAAATCAACCTGAGTAGAACGGAATGGAATGGAATGGAATGGAATGGAATGGAATGGAATGGAATGGAATGGAATGGAATCGAATGGAATCGAATGGAATGGAATGGAATGGAATGGAATGGAATGGAATGGAATAGAATGGAATGGAATGGAATGGAATCAACCCGAGTAGAACGGAATGGGTTGGAATGGAAAGGAATGGAAAGGAATGGAATGGAATGGAATGGAATGGTATGGAATGGAATGGAATGGAATCAACCCGAGTAGAACGGAATGGGTTGGAATGGAAAGGAATGGAATGGAATAGAATGGAATGGAATGGAATGGAATGGAATGGAATCAACCCGAGTAGAACGGAATGGAATGGAATGGAATGGAATAGAATGGAATGGAATGGAATGGAATGGAATGGAATGGAATTCAATGGAATAGAATGGAATGGAATCGAATGGAATCGAACGGAGACGAATGGAATGGAATGGAATGGAATGGAATGGAATGGAATCAACCAGAGTAGAATGGAATGTATCGGAATGGAATGGAATCGAATGGAATGGAATGGAATGGAATCGAATGGAATGGAATGGAATGGAATGGAATGGAATGGAATGGAATGAAACTGAATGGAATGGAATGGAATGGAATGGAATGGAATGGAATCTACCCGAGTAGAATGGAATGGATTGGAATGGAATGGAATGGAATGGAATGGAATGGAATGGAATGGAATGGAATGGAATGGAACCAATCCGAGTAGAATGGAATGGAATGGAATTCAATGTAACCGAAAGGAATTGAATCAACCCATGTGGAACGGAACGGGATGGGACGGGACGGGACGGGATGGGATGGGTCGGGATGGGACAGAATGGAACGGGATGGAACGGCATGGAATCAACCCGAGTAGAATGGAATGGAATGGAAAGGAATAGAATAGAATAGAATGGAATTGAACCAACCCGCGTGGAACGGAATGGAACGGAATGGAAACGAGCGGAACGGAATGCAAAGGAATCAACCCGAGTAAAACGGAACGGGACGGGACGGGACGGGACGGGACGGAACGGAACGGAACCAAACTCAATGGAATCAACCCGAGTAGAACGGAATGGAATAAATGGAAAGGAATGGAATGGAATGGAATGGAATGGAATGGAATGGAATGGAATGGAATGGAGTGGAATGGAATGGAATGGAAAGGAATGGAATGGAATGGAATGGAATGGAATCAACCCGAGTGGAATGGAATGGAATGGAATGGAATGGAATGGAATGGAATGGAATGGAATGGAATGGAATGGAATGGAATGGAATGGAATTCAATGGAATAGAATGGAATGCAATGGAATGGAATAAAATGAAATGGAATGGAATGGAATCGAATGGAATAGAATGGAATGGAATCGAATGGAATAGAATGGAATCGAATGGAATGGAATGGAATAGAATGGAATGGAATGGAATGGAATCAACCCGAGTAGAACTAAATAGAATGGAAAGGAATGGAATGGAATGGAATTGAATGGAATGGAATGGAATTCAATGGAGTAGAATGGAATGGAATAGAATGGAATGGAATGGAATGGAATGGAATGGAATGGAATGGAATGGAATGGAATCAACCCGAGTAGAATGGAATGGATTGGAATGGAATGGAATGGAATGGAATGGAATTCAATGGAGTAGAATGGAATGGAATAGAACGGAATGGAATAGAATGGAATGGAATGGAATGGAATGGAATGGAATCGGATGGAATAGAATGGCATGGAATGGAATGGAATGGAATGGAATGGAATGGAATGGAATGGAATGGAATGGAATGGAATGGAATTCAATGGAATAGAATGGAATGCAATGGAATGGAATAAAATGAAATGGAATGGAATGGAATCGAATGGAATAGAATGGAATCGAATGGAATGGAATGGAATAGAATGGAATGGAATGGAATGGAATCAACCCGAGTAGAACTAAATGGAATGGAAAGGAATGGAACGGAATGGAATTGAATGGAATGGAATGGAATTCAATGTAGTAGAATGGAATGGAATAGAATGGAATGGAATGGAATGAAATGGAATGGAATGGAATGGAATGGAATGGACTGGAATGGAATCAACCCGAGTAGAATGGAATGGATTGGAATGGAATGGAATGGAATGGAATGGAATTCAATGGAGTAGAATGGAATGGAATAGAATGGAATGGAATAGAATGGAATGGAATGGAATGGAATGGAATGGAATGGAATCGGATGGAATAGAATGGCATGGAATGGAATGGAATGGAATGGAATGGAATGGAATGGAATGGAATGGAACGGAATGGAATGGAATGGAATGGAAATCAACCTGAGTAGAACAGAATGGAATGGAATGGAATGGAATGGAATGGAATGGAATGGAATGGAATGAACCCAAGTGGAACGGAATGGAATGGAATGGAATGGAATGATGAACCCGAGTAGAATGCAATGGTTTGGAATGAAATGGAATGGAATGGAATGGAAAGGAATCGAATGGAATGGAATGGAATGGAATGCAATGGAATGGAATGGAATGGAATGAAACTGAATGGAATGGAATGGAATGGAATGGAATGGAATGGAATGGAATCTACCCGAGTAGAATGGAATGGATTGGAATGGAATGGAATGGAATGGAATGGAATGGAATGGAATGGAATGGAATTCAATGGAATAGAATGGAATGGAATCGAATGGAATCGAATGGAGACGAATGGAATGGAATGGAATGGAATGGAATGGAATGGAATCAACCAGAGTAGAATGGAATGTATTGGAATGGAATGGAATGGAATGGAATGGAATGGAATCGAATGGAATGGAATGGAATGGAATGGAATGGAATGGAATGGAATGGAATGGAATTCAATCTAATAGAATGGAATGGAAGGGAATGGAATGGAATGGAATGGAATCGAATGGAATCGAATGGAATCGAATGGAATGGAATGGAATAGAATGGAATCAACCCGAGTAGAACGGAATGGAATGGAATGGAATGGAATGGAATGGAATGGAATGGAATCGAATGGAATGGAATGGAATGGAATGGAATGGAATGGAATGGAATGGAATGGAATGGAATGGAATGGAATGGAATGAAACTGAATGGAATGGAATGGAATGGAATGGAATGGAATGGAATCTACCCGAGTAGAATGGAATGGATTGGAATGGAATGGAATGGAATGGAATGGAATGGAATGGAATGGAATGGAATGGAATGGAATGGAATGGAATGGAACCAATCCGAGTAGAATGGAATGGAATGGAATTCAATGTAACCGAAAGGAATTGAATCAACCCATGTGGAACGGAACTGGATGGGACGGGACGGGACGTGATGGGATGGGTCGGGATGGGACAGAATGGAACGGGATAGAACGGCATGGAATCAACCCGAGTAGAATGGAATGCAATGGAAAGGAATAGAATAGAATAGAATGGAATTGAACCAACCCGCGTGGAACGGAATGGAACGGAATGGAAACGAGCGGAACGGAATGCAAAGGAATCAACCCGAGTAAAACGGAACGGGACGGGACGGGACGGGACGGGACGGAACGGAACGGAACCAAACTCAATGGAATCAACCCGAGTAGAACGGAATGGAATAAATGGAAAGGAAAGGAATGGAATGGAATGGAATGGAATGGAATGGAATGGAATGGAATGGAGTGGAATGGAATGGAATGGAATGGAATGGAATGGAATGGAATGGAAATCAACCCGAGTAGAACGGAATGGAATGGAATGGAATGGAATGGAATGGAATGGAATGGAATGGAATGGAATGAGCCCGAGTGGAATGGAATGGAATGGAATGGAATGGAATGGAATGGAATGGAATGGAATGGAATGGAATGGAATGATCAACCCGAGTGGAATGGAATGGAATGGAATGGAATGGAATGGAATGGAATGGAAAGGAGTGGAATCAACCCGAGTAAAACGGAATGGAATGGAATGGAATGGAATGGAATGGAATGGAATGGAATGGAATGGAATGGAATGGAATGGAATGGAATGGAATGGAATTCAATGGAATAGAATGGAATCGAATGGAATGGAATGGAATAGAATGGAATGGAATGGAATGGAATCAACCCGAGTAGAACTAAATGGAATGGAAAGGAATGGAATGGAATGGAATTGAATGTAATGGAATGGAATTCAATGGAGTAGAATGGAATGGAATAGAATGGAATGGAATGGAATGGAATGGAATGGAATGGAATGGAATGGAATGGACTGGAATGGAATCAACCAGAGTAGAATGGAATGGATTGGAATGGAATGGAATGGAATGGAATGGAATTCAATGGAGTAGAATGGAATGGAATAGAATGGAATGGAATAGAATGGAATGGAATGGAATGGAATGGAATGGAATGGAATCGGATGGAATAGAATGGCATGGAATGGAATGGAATGGAATGGAATGGAATGGAATGGAATGGAATGGAATGGAATGGAACGGAATGGAATGGAATGGAATGGAAATCAACCTGAGTAGAACGGAATGGAATGGAATGGAATGGAATGGAATGGAATGGAATGGAATGAACCCAAGTGGAACGGAATGGAATGGAATGGAATGGAATTATGAACCCGAGTAGAATGGAATGGTTTGGAATGAAATGGAATGGAATGGAATGGAATGGAATTGAATGGAATGGAATGGAATGGAATGCAATGGAATGGAATGGAATGGAATGGAATCAACCCGAGTAGAACGGAATGGGTTGGAATGGAAAGGAATGGAATGGAATGGAATGGAATGGAATGGAATGGAATGGAGTGGAATCAACCCGAGTAGAACGGAATGGAATGGAATGGAATGGAATGGAAATGAATGGAATGGAATGGAATCGAAAGGAATGGAATGGAATGGAATGGAATGGAATGGAATGGAATGGAATGGAATGGAATGGAATGGAATGGAATCAACCCGAGTAGAATGGAATGCATTGGAATGGAATGGAATGGAATGGAATGGAATGGAATGGAATGGAATGGAATGGAATGGAATGGAATGGAATGGAATGGAATGGAATCGAATGGAATGGAATGGAATGGAATGAAATCGAATGGAATGGAATGGAATGGAATGAAATGGAATGGAATGGAATGGAATGGAATCGAATGGAATCGAGTGGAATGGAATGGAATATAATGGAATGGAATGGAGTGGAATGGAATGGAAAGGAATGGAATGGAATGGAATGGAATCAACCCGAGTAGAACTAAATGGAATGGAAAGGAATGGAATGGAATGGAATAGAATGGAATGGAATAGAATTCAATGGAGTAGAATGGAATGGAATAGAATGGAATGGAATGGAATGGAATGGAATGGAATGGAATGGAATGGAATGGAATGGAATGGAATGGAATGGAATCAACCCGACTAGAACGGAATGGAATGGAATGGAATGGAATGGTTGGAATGGAATGGAATGGAACCGAATGGAATGGAATGGAATGTAATGTAATGGAATGGAATGGAATGGAATGGAATGGAATGGAATCCACCCGAGTAGAATGGAATGGATTGGAATGGAATGGAATGGAATGGAATGGAATCGAGTGGAATGGAATGGAATGGAATGGAATGGAATGGAATGGAATGGAATGGAATGGAATGGAATGGAATCAAGCCGAGTAGAATGGAATGGATTGGAATGGAATGGAATGGAATGGAATCGAATGGAATCGAATGGAATGGAATGGAATGGAATGGAATGAAATGGAATGGAATGGAATCAACCCGAGTAGAACGGAATGGAATGGAATGGAATGGAATGGGATGGAATGGAATCGAATGATATCGAATGGAATGGAATGGAATAGAATGGAATCAACCCGAGTGGAACGGAATGGAATGGAATGGAATAGAATGGAATGGAACGGAATGGAATGGAATGGAATAGAATGGAATGGAATGGAATGGAATGGAATGGAATGGAATGAAATGGAATGGAATGGAATCGAATGGAATGGAATGGAATGCAATGGAATGGAATGGAATGGAATGGAATGGAATGGAATGGAATGGAATGGAAAGGAATTGAAAGGAATCAACCCGAATAGAACGGAATGGAATGGAGTGGAAAGGAATGGAATCGAATGGAATGGAATGGAATGGAATGGAATAGAATGGAATGGAATGGAATGGAATGGAATGGAATGGAATGGAATGGAATGGAATGGCATGGAATCGAATGGAATCGAATGGAATCGAATGGAATCGAATGGAATGGAATGGAATAGAATGGAATCAACCCGAGTAGAACGGAATGGAATGGAATGGAATGGAATGGAATGGAATGGAATGGAATGGAATGCAATGGAATGGAATGGAATCAACACGAGTAGAATGGAATGGATTGAAATGGCATGGAATGGAATGGAATGTAATGGAATGTAATGGAATAGAATGGAATGGAATGGAATGGAATGGAATGGAATGGATTGGAATGGAATGGAATGGAATGGAATGGAATGGAATGGAATGGAAAGGAATGGAATGGAATGGAATGGAATGGAATGGAATGGAATGGAATGGAATCAACCCGAGTAGAATGGAATGGATCGGAATGGAATGGAATGGAATTGAATGGAATCGAATGGAATCGAATGGAATCGAATGGAATAGAATGGAATAGATTGGAATGGAATGGAATGGAATGGAATGGAATGGAATGGAATGGAATGGAATGGAAAGGAATGGAATGGAATCAACCCGAGTAGAACGGAATGGAATGGAATGGAATGGAATGGAATGGAATGGAATGGAATGGAATGGAATCGAACGGAATCGAATGGAGTCGAATGCAATGGAATGGAATGGAATCAACACGAGTAGAATGGAATGGATTGGAATGGAATGGAATGGAATGGAATGGAATGGAATGGAATGGAATGGAATGGAATGGAATGGAAAGGAATGGAATGGAATCACCCCGAGTAGAACGGAATGGAATGGAATGGAATGGAATGGAATGGAATGGAATGGAATGGAATCGAACGGAATCGAATGGAATAGAATGGAATATAATGGAATGGAAAGGAATGGAATGGAATGGAGTCAACCCGAGTAGAATGGAATGGATTGGAATGGAATGGAATTGAAAGTAATGGAATGGAATGGAATTGAATGGAATGGAATGGAATGGAATGGAATGGAATCAACCCGAGTAGAACTAAATGGAATGGAAAGGAATGGAATGGAATGGAATTGAATGGAATGGAATGGAATTAAATGGAGTAGAATGGAATGGAATAGAATGGAATGGAATGGAATGGAATCGAATGGAATGGAATGGAATGGAATGGAATGGAATGGAATGGAATAGAATGGAATCCACCCGACTAGAACGGAATGGAATGGAATGGAATGGAATGGAATGGAATGGAATCGAATCGAATCGAATGGAATGGTATGGAATGGAATGGAATGGAATGGAGTGGAATCAACCCGAGTAGAACGGAATGGAATGGAATGGAATGGAATGGAATGGGATGGAATGGAATAGAATGGAATCCACCCGACTAGAACGGAATGGAATGGAATGGAATGGAATGGAATGGAATGGAATCGAATCGAATCGAATGGAAAGGTATGGAATGGAATGGAATGGAATGGAGTGGAATCAACCCGAGTAGAACGGAATGGAATGGAATGGAATGGAATGGAATGGAATGGAATGGAATGGAATGGAATGGAATGGAATGGAATGGAATGGAATTTAATGGAATGGAATGGAATCGAAAGGAATGGAATGGAATGGAATGGAATGGAATGGAATGGAATGGAATGGAATGGAATGGAATGGAATGGAATGGAATCAACCCGAGTAGAATGGAATGGATTGGAATGGAATGGAATGGAATGGAATGGAATGGAATGGAATGGAATCGAATGGAATCGAATGGAATGGAATGGAATGGAATGGAATGGAATGGAATAGAACGGAATCGAATGGAATGGAATGGAATATAATGGAAAGGAATGGAATGGAATGCAATGGAATGGAATGGAGTCAACCCGAGTAGAATGGAATGGATTGGAATGGCATGGAATGGAAAGTAATGGAATGGAATGGAATTGAATGGAATGGAATGGAATGGAATGGAATGGAATGGAATGGAATGGAATGGAATGGAATGGAATGGAATCAACCCGAGTAGAACTAAATGGAATGGAAAGGAATGGAATGGAATGGAATTGAATGGAATGGAATGGAATTCAATGGAGTAGAATGGAATGGAATAGAATGGAATGGAATGGAATCGAATCGAATGAAATGGAATGGAATGGAATGGAATCGAATGGAATGGAATGGAATAGAATGGAATCCACCCGACTAGAACGGAATGGAATGGAATGGAATGGAATGGAATGGAATGGAATGGAATGGAATGGAATGGAATGGAATGGAGTCGAATGGAATGGTATGGAATGGAATGGAATGGAATGGAGTGGAATCAACCCGAGTAGAATGGAATGGAATGGAATGGAATGGAATGGAATGGAATGGAATGGAATGGAATGGAATGGAATGGAATGGAATGGAATGGAATGGAATTTAATGGAATGGAATGGAATCGAAAGGAATAGAATGGAATGGAATGGATTGGAAGGGAATGGAATGGAATGGAATGGAATGGAATCAACCCGAGTAGTATGGAATGGATTGGAATGGAATGGAATGGAATGGAATGGAATGGAATGGAATCGAATGGAATCGAATGGAATGGAATGGAATGGAATGGAATGGAATGGAATGGAATGGAATGGAATGGAATTGAACGGAATCGAATGGAATGGAATGGAATATAATGGAATGGAATGGAATGGAATGGAATGGAATGGAATGGAGTCAACCCGAGTAGAATGGAATGGATTGGAATGGAATGGAATGGAAAGGAATGGAATAGAATGGAATGGAATGGAATGGAATGGAATGGAATGGAATGGAATGGAATGGAATGGAATGGAATCAACCCGAGTAGAACTAAATGGAATGGAAAGGAATGGAATGGAATGGAATAGAATGGAAGGGAATGGAATTCAATGGAGTAGAATGGAATGGAATAGAATGGAATGGAATGGAATGGAATGGAATGGAATGGAATGGAATGGAATGGAATGGAATGGAATGGAATCAACCCGAGTAGAACGGAATGGAATGGAATGGAATGGAATGGAATGGAATGGAATGGAATGGAATGGAATGGAATGGAATGGAATGGAATGGAATCGAACGGAATCGAATGGAGTCAAATGCAATGGAATGGAATGGAATCAACACGAGTAGAATGGAATGGATTGGAATGGAATGGAATGGAATGGAATGGAATGGAATGGAAAGGAATGGAATGGAATGGAAAGGAATGGAATGGAATCAACCCGAGTAGAACGGAATGGAATGGAATGGAATGGAATGGAATGGAATGGAATGGAATGGAATCGAACGGAATCGAATGGAATAGAATGGAATATAATGGAATGGAAAGGAATGGAATGGAATGGAGTCAACCCGAGTAGAATGGAATGGATTGGAATGGAATGGAATTGAAAGTAATGGAATGGAATGGAATTGAATGGAATGGAATGGAATGGAATGGAATGGAATGGAATGGAATGGAATCAACCCGAGTAGAACTAAATGGAATGGAAAGGAATGGAATGGAATGGAATTGAATGGAATGGAATGGAATTCAATGGAGTAGAATGGAATGGAATAGAATGGAATGGAATGGAATGGAATCGAATGGAATGGAATGGAATGGAATTGAATGGAATGGAATGGAATAGAATGGAATCCACCCGACTAGAACGGAATGGAATGGAATGGAATGGAATGGAATGGAATGGAATGGAATCGAATGGAATCGAATGGAATGGTATGGAATGGAATGGAATGGAATGGAGTGGAATCAACCCGAGTAGAACGGAATGGAATGGAATGGAATGGAATGGAATGGAATGGAATGGAATGGAATGGAATGGAATGGAATTTAATGGAATGGAATGGAAAGGAATGGAATGGAATGGAATGGAATCAACCCGAGTAGAATGGAATGGATTGGAATGGAATGGAATGGAATGGAATGGAATGGAATGGAATGGAATCGAATGGAATGGAATGGAATGGAATGGAATGGAATGGAATGGAATGGAATGGAATAGAACGGATTCGAATGGAATGGAATGGAATATAATGGAATGGAATGGAATGGAATGGAATGGAATGGAATGGAATGGAGTCAACCCGAGTGGAATGGAATGGATTGGAATGGCATGGAATGGAAAGTAATGGAATGGAATGGAATTGAATGGAATGGAATGGAATGGAATGGAATGGAATGGAATGGAATGGAATGGAATGGAATCAACCCGAGTAGAACTAAATGGAATGGAAAGGAATGGAATGGAATGGAATTGAATGGAATGGAATGGAATTCAATGGAGTAGAATGCAATGGAATAGAATGGAATGGAATGGAATCGAATCGAATGAAATGGAATGGAATGGAATGGAATGGAATGGAATGGAATGGAATAGAATGGAATCCACCCGACTAGAACGGAATGGAATGGAATGGAATGGAATGGAATGGAATGGAATGGAATGGAGTCGAATGGAATGGTATGGAATGGAATGGAATGGAATGGAGTGGAATCAACCCCAGTAGAATGGAATGGAATGGAATGGAATGGAATGGAATGGAATGGAATGGAATGGAATGGAATGGAATGGAATTTAATGGAATGGAATGGAATCGAAAGGATTACAATGGAATGGAATGGAATGGAATGGAATGGAATGGAATGGAATGGAATGGAATGGAATGGAATGGAATGGAATGGAATGGAATGGAATCAACCCGAGTAGAATGGAATGGATTGGAATGGAATGGAATGGAATGGAATGGAATGGAATGGAATCGAATGGAATCGAATGGAATGGAATGGAATGGAATGGAATGGAATGGAATGGAATGGAATTGAACGGAATCGAATGGAATGGAATGGAATATAATGGAATGGAATGGAATGGAATGGAATGGAATGGAATGGAGTCAACCCGAGTAGAATGGAATGGATTGGAATGGAATGGAACGGAAAGGAATGGAATAGAATGGAATGGAATGGAATGGAATGGAATGGAATGGAATGGAATGGAATGGAATCAACCCGAGTAGAACTAAATGGAATGGAAAGGAATGGAATGGAATGGAATAGAATGGAAGGGAATGGAATTCAATGGAGTAGAATGGAATGGAATAGAATGGAATGGAATGGAATGGAATGGAATGGAATGGAATGGAATGGAATGGAATAGAATGGAATCAACCCGACTAGAACGGAATGGAATGGAATGGAATGGAATGGAATGGAATGGAATGGAATGGAATGGAATGGAATGGAGTGGAATGGAATCGAATGGAGTGGAATGGAATGGAATGGAATGGAATGGAATGGAATGGAATGGAATGGAATGGAATGGAATGGAATGGAATGGAATCCACCCGAGTAGAATGGAATGGATTGCAATGGAATGGAAAGAATGGAATGGAATCGAGTGGAATCGAATGGAATGGAATGGAATGGAATGGAATACAATCAACCCGAGTAGAATCGAATGGATTGGAATGGAATGGAATGGAATGGAATCGAATGGAATTGAATGGAATGGAATGGAATGGAATGGAATGGAATGGAATGGAATGGAATGAAATGGAATGGAATGGAATCAACCCGAGTAGAACGGAATGGAATGGAATGGAATGTAATGGGATGGAATGGAATCGAATGATCTCGAATGGAATCGAATGGAATGGAATCGAATGGAATCGAATGGAATGCAATGGAATGGAATGGAATGGAATGGAATGGAATGGAATGGAATGGAATGGAATGGAATGGAATCAACCCGAGTAGAATGGAATGGATTGGAATGGAATGGAATGGAATGGAATGGAATGGAATCGAATGGAATCGAATGGAATGGAGTGGAATGGAATGGAATGGAATGGAATGGAATGGAATGGAATGGAATGGAATCAACCCGAGTAGAACAGAATGGAATGGAATGGAATGGAATGGAATGGAATGGAATGGAATGGAATGGAATGGAATGGAATGGAATGGAATGCAATGGAATTCAATGGAATAGAATGGAATGGAATCGAATGGAATCGAATGGAGACGAATGGAATGGAATGGAATGGAATGGAATGGAATGGAATGGAATGGAATGGAATCAACCAGAGTAGAATGGAATGTATTGGAATGGAAAGGAATGGAATGGAATGGAATGGAATGGAATGGAATGGAATGGAATGGAATGGAATCGAATGGAATGGAATGGAATGGAGTGGAATGGAATGGAATGGAATGGAATGGAGTCAATCAGAGTAGAACGGAATGGAATGGAATGGAATGGAATGGAATGGAATGGAATGAAATGGAATGGAATGGAATGGAATGGAATGGAATAGAATGGAATCAACCCGACTAGAACGGAATGGAATGGAATGGAATGGAATGGAATGGAATGGAATGGAATGGAATCGAATGGAATCGAATGGAATGGAATGGAATGGAATGGAATGGAATGGAATGGAATGGAATGGAATGGAATGGAATCCACCCGACTAGAATGGAATGGATAGGAATGGAATGGAAAGGAATGGAATGGAATCGAGTGGAATCGAATGGAATGGAATGGAATGGAATGGAATGGAATGGAATGGAATGGAATCAACCCGAGTAGAACTAAATGGAATGGAAAGGAATGGAATGGAATGGAATGGAATGGAATGGAATGGAATGGAATGGAATGGAATCGAACGGAATCGAATGGAGTCAAATGCAATGGAATGGAATGGAATCAACACGAGTAGAATGGAATGGATTGGAATGGAATGGAATGGAATGGAATGGAATGGAATGGAATGGAAAGGAATGGAATGGAATGGAAAGGAATGGAATGGAATCAACCCGAGTAGAACGGAATGGAATGGAATGGAATGGAATGGAATGGAATGGAATGGAATGGAATCGAACGGAATCGAATGGAATAGAATGGAATATAATGGAATGGAAAGGAATGGAATGGAATGGAGTCAACCCGAGTAGAATGGAATGGATTGGAATGGAATGGAATTGAAAGTAATGGAATGGAATGGAATTGAATGGAATGGAATGGAATGGAATGGAATGGAATGGAATGGAATGGAATGGAATGGAATCAACCCGAGTAGAACTAAATGGAATGGAAAGGAATGGAATGGAATGGAATTGAATGGAATGGAATGGAATTCAATGGAGTAGAATGGAATGGAATAGAATGGAATGGAATGGAATGGAATCGAATGGAATGGAATGGAATGGAATTGAATGGAATGGAATGGAATAGAATGGAATCCACCCGACTAGAACGGAATGGAATGGAATGGAATGGAATGGAATGGAATGGAATGGAATGGAATCGAATGGAATCGAATGGAATGGTATGGAATGGAATGGAATGGAATGGAGTGGAATCAACCCGAGTAGAACGGAATGGAATGGAATGGAATGGAATGGAATGGAATGGAATGGAATGGAATGGAATGGAATGGAATGGAATGGAATGGAATGGAATGGAATGGAATTTAATGGAATGGAATGGAATCGAAAGGAATGGAATGGAATGGAATGGAATGGAATGGAATGGAATGGAATGGAATGGAATGGAAAGGAATGGAATGGAATGGAATGGAATCAACCCGAGTAGAATGGAATGGATTGGAATGGAATGGAATGGAATGGAATGGAATGGAATGGAATGGAATGGAATCGAATGGAATCGAATGGAATGGAATGGAATGGAATGGAATGGAATGGAATGGAATAGAACGGATTCGAATGGAATGGAATGGAATATAATGGAATGGAATGGAATGGAATGGAATGGAATGGAATGGAATGGAGTCAACCCGAGTGGAATGGAATGGATTGGAATGGCATGGAATGGAAAGTAATGGAATGGAATGGAATTGAATGGAATGGAATGGAATGGAATGGAATGGAATGGAATGGAATGGAATGGAATGGAATCAACCCGAGTAGAACTAAATGGAATGGAAAGGAATGGAATGGAATGGAATTGAATGGAATGGAATGGAATTCAATGGAGTAGAATGCAATGGAATAGAATGGAATGGAATGGAATCGAATCGAATGAAATGGAATGGAATGGAATGGAATGGAATGGAATGGAATAGAATGGAATCCACCCGACTAGAACGGAATGGAATGGAATGGAATGGAATGGAATGGAATGGAGTCGAATGGAATGGTATGGAATGGAATGGAATGGAATGGAGTGGAATCTACCCGAGTAGAATGGAATGGAATGGAATGGAATGGAATGGAATGGAATGGAATGGAATGGAATGGAATGGAATGGAATTTAATGGAATGGAATGGAATCGAAAGGATTACAATGGAATGGAATGGAATGGAATGGAATGGAATGGAATGGAATGGAATGGAATGGAATGGAATGGAATGGAATGGAATGGAATCAACCCGAGTAGAATGGAATGGATTGGAATGGAATGGAATGGAATGGAATGGAATGGAATGGAATCGAATGGAATCGAATGGAATGGAATGGAATGGAATGGAATGGAATGGAATGGAATGGAATGGAATTGAACGGAATCGAATGGAATGGAATGGAATATAATGGAATGGAATGGAATGGAATGGAATGGAATGGAATGGAGTCAACCCGAGTAGAATGGAATGGATTGGAATGGAATGGAACGGAAAGGAATGGAATAGAATGGAATGGAATGGAATGGAATGGAATGGAATGGAATGGAATGGAATGGAATCAACCCGAGTAGAACTAAATGGAATGGAAAGGAATGGAATGGAATGGAATAGAATGGAAGGGAATGGAATTCAATGGAGTAGAATGGAATGGAATAGAATGGAATGGAATGGAATGGAATGGAATGGAATGGAATGGAATGGAATAGAATGGAATCAACCCGACTAGAACGGAATGGAATGGAATGGAATGGAATGGAATGGAATGGAATGGAATGGAATGGAATGGAATGGAATGGAGTGGAATGGAATCGAATGGAGTGGAATGGAATGGAATGGAATGGAATGGAATGGAATGGAATGGAATGGAATGGAATGGAATGGAATGGAATGGAATGGAATCCACCCGAGTAGAATGGAATGGATTGCAATGGAATGGAAAGAATGGAATGGAATCGAGTGGAATCGAATGGAATGGAATGGAATGGAATGGAATACAATCAACCCGAGTAGAATCGAATGGATTGGAATGGAATGGAATGGAATGGAATCGAATGGAATTGAATGGAATGGAATGGAATGGAATGGAATGGAATGGAATGGAATGGAATGAAATGGAATGGAATGGAATCAACCCGAGTAGAACGGAATGGAATGGAATGGAATGTAATGGGATGGAATGGAATCGAATGATCTCGAATGGAATCGAATGGAATGGAATCGAATGGAATCGAATGGAATGCAATGGAATGGAATGGAATGGAATGGAATGGAATGGAATGGAATGGAATGGAATGGAATGGAATGGAATCAACCCGAGTAGAATGGAATGGATTGGAATGGAATGGAATGGAATGGAATGGAATGGAATCGAATGGAATCGAATGGAATGGAGTGGAATGGAATGGAATGGAATGGAATGGAATGGAATGGAATGGAATGGAATCAACCCGAGTAGAACAGAATGGAATGGAATGGAATGGAATGGAATGGAATGGAATGGAATTGAATGGAATGGAATGGAATGGAATGGAATGGAATGGAATGGAATGCAATGGAATTCAATGGAATAGAATGGAATGGAATCGAATGGAATCGAATGGAGACGAATGGAATGGAATGGAATGGAATGGAATGGAATGGAATGGAATGGAATGGAATCAACCAGAGTAGAATGGAATGTATTGGAATGGAAAGGAATGGAATGGAATGGAATGGAATGGAATGGAATGAAATGGAATGGAATCGAATGGAATGGAATGGAATGGAGTGGAATGGAATGGAATGGAATGGAATGGAGTCAATCAGAGTAGAACGGAATGGAATGGAATGGAATGGAATGGAATGGAATGGAATGGAATGGAATGGAATGGAATGGAATAGAATGGAATCAACCCGACTAGAACGGAATGGAATGGAATGGAATGGAATGGAATGGAATGGAATGGAATGGAATCGAATGGAATCGAATGGAATGGAATGGAATGGAATGGAATGGAATGGAATGGAATGGAATGGAATGGAATGGAATCCACCCGACTAGAATGGAATGGATTGGAATGGAATGGAAAGGAATGGAATGGAATCGAGTGGAATCGAATGGAATGGAATGGAATGGAATGGAATGGAATGGAATGGAATGGAATGGAATGGAATCAACCCGAGTAGAACTAAATGGAATGGAAAGGAATGGAATGGAATGGAATTGAATGGAATGGAATGGAATTCAATGGAGTAGAATGGAATGGAATAGAATGGAATGGAATGGAATGGAATCGAATGGAATGGAATGGAATGGAATGGAATGGAATAGAATGGAATCCACCCGACTAGAACGGAATGGAATGCAATGGAATGGAATGGAATGGAATGGAATGGAATGGAATGGAATCGAATGGAATGGTATGGAATGGAATGGAATGGAATGGAGTGGAATCAACCCGAGTAGAACGGAATGGAATGGAATGGAATGGAATGCAATGGAATGGAATGGAATGGAATGGAATGGAATGGAATGGAATGGAATGGAATTTAATGGAATGGAATGGAATCGAAAGGAATGGAATGGAATGGAATGGAATGGAATGGAATGGAATGGAATGGAATGGAATGGAATGGAATCAACCCGAGTAGAATGGAATGGATTGGAATGGAATGGAATGGAATGGAATGGAATGGAATGGAATGGAATGGAATGGAATCGAATGGAATCGAATGGAATGGAATGGAATGGAATGGAATGGAATGGAATGGAATAGAACGGAATCGAATGGAATGGAATGGAATATAATGGAATGGAAAGGAATGGAATGCAATGGAATGGAATGGAATCAACCCGAGTAGAACTAAATGGAATGGAAAGCAATGGAATGGAATGGAATGGAATGGAATGGAATGGAATTTAATGGAGTAGAATGGAATGGAATAGAATGGAATGGAATGGAATCGAATCGAATGAAATGGAATGGAATGGAATGGAATGGAATGGAATGGAATAGAATGGAATCCACGGGACTAGAACGGAATGGAATGGAATGGAATGGAATGGAATGGAATGGAATGGAGTCGAATGGAATGGTATGGAATGGAATGGAATGGAATGGAGTGGAATCAACCCGAGTAGAATGGAATGGAATGGAATGGAATGGAATGGAATGGAATGGAATGGAATGGAATGGAATGGAATGGAATGGAATGGAATGGAATGGAATGGAATTTAATGGAATGGAATGGAATCGAAAGGAATAGAATGGAATGGAATGGAATGGAATGGAGTGGAATGGAATGGAATGGAATGGAATGGAATGGAATGGAATGGAATGGAATCAACCCGAGTAGAATGGAATGGATTGGAATGGAATGGAATGGAATGGAATGGAATGGAATGGAATCGAATGGAATCGAATGGAATGGAATGGAATGGAATGGAATGGAATGGAATGGAATGGAATGGAATGGAATTGAATGGAATCGAATGGAATGGAATGGAATATAATGGAATGGAATGGAATGGAATGGAATGGAATGGAATGGAATGGAGTCAACCCGAGTAGAATGGAATGGATTGGAATGGAATGGAATGGAAATGAATGGAATAGAATGGAATGGAATGGAATGGAATGGAATGGAATGGAATGGAATGGAATCAACCCGAGTAGAACGGAATGGAATGGAATGGAATGGAATGGGATGGAATGGAATCGAATGATCTCGAATAGAATCGAATGGAATGGAATCGAATGGAATCGAATGGAATGCAATGTAATGGAATGGAATGGAATGGAATGGAATAGAATGGAATCAACCCGAGTGGAACGGAAAGGAATGGAATGGAATGGAATGGAATGGAATGGAATGGAATGGAATGGAATGGAATGGAATGGAATGGAATCGAATGGCATCGAATGGAATGCAATGGAATGGAATGGAATGGAATGGAATGGAATGGAATAGAATGGAATGGAATGGAATGGAATGGAATGGATCAACCCGAGTAGAATGGAATGGATTGGAATGGAATGGAATGGAATGGAATGGAATCGAATGGAATCGAATGGAATGGAGAGGAATGGAATGGAATGGAATGGAATTGAATGGAATGTAATGGAATCAACCTGAATAGAACGGAATGGAATGGAATGGAATGGAATGGAATGGAATGGAATGGAATGGAATGGAATGGAATCAACCCGAGTAGAACTAAATGGAATGGAAAGGAATGGAATGGAATGGAATTGAATGGAATGGAATGGAATTCAATGGAGTAGAATGGAATGGAATAGAATGGAATGGAATGGAATGGAATCGAATGGAATGGAATGGAATGGAATGGAATGGAATAGAATGGAATCCACCCGACTAGAACGGAATGGAATGGAATGAAATGGAATAGAATGGAATCCACCCGACTAGAACGGAATGGAATGGAATGGAATGGAATGGAATGGAATGGAATGGAATGGAATGGAATCGAATGGAATGGTATGGAATGGAATGGAATGGAATGGAGTGGAATCAACCCGAGTAGAACGGAATGGAATGGAATGGAATGGAATGGAATGGAATGGAATGGAATGGAATGGAATGGAATGGAATGGAATGGAATTTAATGGAATGGAATGGAATCGAAAGGAATGGAATGGAATGGAATGGAATGGAATGGAATGGAATGGAATGGAATGGAATGGAATGGAATGGAATCAACCCGAGTAGAATGGAAGGGATTGGAATGGAATGGAATGGAATGGAATGGAATGGAATCGAATGGAATCGAATGGAATGGAATGGAATGGAATGGAATGGAATGGAATAGAACGGAATGGAATGGAATGGAATGGAATATAATGGAATGGAATGGAATGGAATTCAATGGAATGGAATGGAGTCAACCCGAGTAGAATGGAATGGATTGGAATGGCATGGAATGGAAAGTAATGGAATGGAATGGAATGGAATGGAATGGAATGGAATGGAATGGAATGGAATGGAATGGAATGGAATGGAATGGAATGGAATGGAATCAACCCGAGTAGAACTAAATGGAATGGAAAGGAATGGAACGGAATGGAATTGAATGGAATGGAATGGAATTCAACGGAGTAGAATGGAATGGAATAGAATGGAATGGAATGGAATCGAATCGAATGAAATGGAATGGAATGGAATGGAATGGAATGGAATGGAATGGAATAGAATGGAATCCACCCGACTAGAACGGAATGGAATGGAATGGAATGGAAAGGAATGGAATGGAATGGAATGGAATGGAGTCGAATGGATTGGTATGGAATGGAATGGAATGGAATGGAGTGGAATCAACCCGAGTAGAATGGAATGGAATGGAATGGAATGGAATGGAATGGAATGGAATGGAATGGAATGGAATGGAATGGAATTTAATAGAATGGAATGGAATCGAAAGGAATAGAATGGAAAGGAATGGAATGGAATGGAATGGAATGGAATGGAATGGAATGGAATGGAATGGAATGGAATCAACCCGAGTAGAATGGAATGGATTGGAATGGAATGGAATGGAATGGAATGGAATGGAATGGAATGGAATCGAATGGAATCGAATGGAATGGAATGGAGTGGAATGGAATGGAATGGAATGGAATGGAATGGAATTGAACGGAATCGAATGGAATGGAATGGAATATAATGGAATGGAATGGAATGGAATGGAATGGAATGGAATGGAGTCAACCCGAGTAGAATGGAATGGATTGGAATGGAATGGAATGGAAAGGAATGGAATAGAATGGAATGGAATGGAATGGAATGGAATGGAATGGAATGGAATTGAATGGAATCAACCCGAGTAGAACTAAATGGAATGGAAAGGAATGGAATGGAATGGAATAGAATGGAAGGGAATGGAATTCAATGGAGTAGAATGGAATGGAATGGAATGGAATGGAATGGAATTGAATGGAATGGAATGGAATGGAATGGAATAGAATGGAATCAACCCGACTAGAACGGAATGGAATGGAATGGAATGGAATGGAAAGGAATGGAATGGAATGGAATGGAATGGAATGGAATGGAATGGAATGGAATGGAATGGAATGGAATGGAATAGAATCAACCCGAGTAGAACTAAATGGAATGGAAAGGAATGGAATGGAATGGAATAGAATGGAAGGGAATGGAATTCAATGGAGTAGAATGGAATGGAATAGAATGGAATGGAATGGAATGGAATGGTATGGAATGGAATGGAATGGAATGGAATGGAATGGAATGGAATGGAATAGAATGGAATCAACCCGAGTAGAACGGAATGGAATGGAATGGAATGGAATGGAATGGAATGGAATGGAATGGAATGGAATCGAACGGAATCGAATGGAGTCGAATGCAATGGAATGGAATGGAATCAACACGAGTAGAATGGAATGGATTGGAATGGAATGGAATGGAATGGAATGGAATGGAATTGAATGGAATGGAAAGGAATGGAATGGAATGGAAAGGAATGGAATGGAATCAACCCGAGTAGAACGGAATGGAATGGAATGGAATGGAATGGAATGGAATGGAATGGAATGGAATCGAACGGAATCGAATGGAATAGAATGGAATATAATGGAATGGAAAGGAATGGAATGGAATGGAGTCAACCCGAGTAGAATGGAATGGATTGGAATGGAATGGAATTGAAAGTAATGGAATGGAATGGAATGGAATGGAATGGAATGGAATGGAATGGAATGGAATGGAATGGAATGGAATGGAATCAACGCGAGTAGAACTAAATGGAATGGAAAGGAATGGAATGGAATGGAATTGAATGGAATGGAATGGAATGGAATTCAATGGAGTAGAATGGAATGGAATAGAATGGAATGGAATGGAATGGAATCGAATGGAATGGAATGGAATGGAATTGAATGGAATGGAATGGAATAGAATGGAATCCACCCGACTAGAACGGAATGGAATGGAATGGAATGGAATGGAATGGAATGGAATGGAATGGAATGGAATGGAATGGACTGGAATGGAATCAACCCGAGTAGAATGGAATGGATTGGAATGGAATGGAATGGAATGGAATGGAATTCAATGGAGTAGAATGGAATGGAATAGAATGGAATGGAATAGAATGGAATGGAATGGAATGGAATGGAATGGAATGGAATGGAATCGGATGGAATGGAATGGCATGGAATGGAATGGAATGGAATGGAATGGAATGGAAAGGAATGGAATGGAATGGAATGGAATGGAATGGAATGGAAATCAACCTGAGTAGAACAGAATGGAATGGAATGGAATGGAATGGAATGGAATGGAATGGAATGGAATGAACCCAAGTGGAACGGAATGGAATGGAATGGAATGGAATGATGAACCCGAGTAGAATGGAATGGTTTGGAATGAAATGGAATGGAATGGAATGGAATGGAATGGAATGGAATGGAATGGAATGGAATGCAATGGAATGGAATGGAATGGAATGGAATCAACCCGAGTAGAACGGAATGGGTTGGAATGGAAAGGAATGGAATGGAATGGAATGGAATGGAATGGAATGGAATGGAGTGGAATCAACCCGAGTAGAACGGAATGGAATGGAATGGAATGGAATGGAAAGGAATGGAATGGAATGGAATCGAAAGGAATGGAATGGAATGGAATGGAATGGAATGGAATGGAATGGAATGGAATGGAATGGAATGGAATCAACCCGAGTAGAATGGAATGCATTGGAATGGAATGGAATGGAATGGAATGGAATGGAATGGAATGGAATCGAATGGAATGGAATGGAATCGAATGGAATGGAATGGAATGGAATGAAATGGAATGGAATGGAATGGAATGGAATCGAACGGAATCGAGTGGAATGGAATGGAATATAATGGAATGGAATGGAATGGAATGGAATGGAAAGGAATGGAATGGAATGGAATGGAATCAACCCGAGTAAAACTAAATGGAATGGAAAGGAATGGAATCAACCCGAGTAGAACTAAATGGAATGGAAAGGAATGGAATGGAATGGAATTGAATGGAATGGAATGGAATTCAATGGAGTAGAATGCAATGGAATAGAATGGAATGGAATGGAATCGAATCGAATGAAATGGAATGGAATGGAATGGAATGGAATGGAATGGAATAGAATGGAATCCACCCGACTAGAACGGAATGGAATGGAATGGAATGGAATGGAATGGAATGGAATGGAGTCGAATGGAATGGTATGGAATGGAATGGAATGGAATGGAGTGGAATCAACCCGAGTAGAATGGAATGGAATGGAATGGAATGGAATGGAATGGAATGGAATGGAATGGAATGGAATGGAATGGAATTTAATGGAATGGAATGGAATCGAAAGGATTACAATGGAATGGAATGGAATGGAATGGAATGGAATGGAATGGAATGGAATGGAATGGAATCAACCCGAGTAGAATGGAATGGATTGGAATGGAATGGAATGGAATGGAATGGAATGGAATGGAATCGAATGGAATCGAATGGAATGGAATGGAATGGAATGGAATGGAATGGAATGGAATGGAATTGAACGGAATCGAATGGAATGGAATGGAATATAATGGAATGGAATGGAATGGAATGGAATGGAATGGAATGGAGTCAACCCGAGTAGAATGGAATGGATTGGAATGGAATGGAACGGAAAGGAATGGAATAGAATGGAATGGAATGGAATGGAATGGAATGGAATGGAATGGAATGGAATGGAATCAACCCGAGTAGAACTAAATGGAATGGAAAGGAATGGAATGGAATGGAATAGAATGGAAGGGAATGGAATTCAATGGAGTAGAATGGAATGGAATAGAATGGAATGGAATGGAATGGAATGGAATGGAATGGAATGGAATGGAATGGAATAGAATGGAATCAACCCGACTAGAACGGAATGGAATGGAATGGAATGGAATGGAATGGAATGGAATGGAATGGAATGGAATGGAGTGGAATGGAATCGAATGGAGTGGAATGGAATGGAATGGAATGGAATGGAATGGAATGGAATGGAATGGAATGGAATGGAATGGAATGGAATGGAATTGAATGGAATCCACCCGAGTAGAATGGAATGGATTGCAATGGAATGGAAAGAATGGAATGGAATCGAGTGGAATCGAATGGAATGGAATGGAATGGAATGGAATACAATCAACCCGAGTAGAATCGAATGGATTGGAATGGAATGGAATGGAATGGAATCGAATGGAATTGAATGGAATGGAATGGAATGGAATGGAATGGAATGGAATGGAATGGAATGAAATGGAATGGAATGGAATCAACCCGAGTAGAACGGAATGGAATGGAATGGAATGTAATGGGATGGAATGGAATCGAATGATCTCGAATGGAATCGAATGGAATGGAATCGAATGGAATCGAATGGAATGCAATGGAATGGAATGGAATGGAATGGAATGGAATGGAATGGAATGGAATGGAATGGAATGGAATCAACCCGAGTAGAATGGAATGGACTGGAATGGAATGGAATGGAATGGAATGGAATGGAATCGAATGGAATCGAATGGAATGGAGTGGAATGGAATGGAATGGAATGGAATGGAATGGAATGGAATGGAATGGAATCAACCCGAGTAGAACAGAATGGAATGGAATGGAATGGAATGGAATGGAATGGAATGGAATGGAATGGAATGGAATGGAATGGAATGGAATGGAATGGAATGGAATGGAATGCAATGGAATTCAATGGAATAGAATGGAATGGAATCGAATGGAATCGAATGGAGACGAATGGAATGGAATGGAATGGAATGGAATGGAATGGAATGGAATGGAATGGAATCAACCAGAGTAGAATGGAATGTATTGGAATGGAAAGGAATGGAATGGAATGGAATGGAATGGAATGGAATGGAATGGAATGGAATCGAATGGAATGGAATGGAATGGAGTGGAATGGAATGGAATGGAATGGAATGGAGTCAATCAGAGTAGAACGGAATGGAATGGAATGGAATGGAATGGAATGGAATGGAATGGAATGGAATGGAATGGAATGGAATAGAATGGAATCAACCCGACTAGAACGGAATGGAGTGGAATGGAATGGAATGGAATGGAATGGAATGGAATGGAATCGAATGGAATCGAATGGAATGGAATGGAATGGAATGGAATGGAATGGAATGGAATGGAATGGAATGGAATCCACCCGACTAGAATGGAATGGATTGGAATGGAATGGAAAGGAATGGAATGGAATCGAGTGGAATCGAATGGAATGGAATGGAATGGAATGGAATGGAATGGAATGGAATGGAATGGAATGGAATGGAATGGAATGGAATGGAATGGAATCAACCCGAGTAGAACTAAATGGAATGGAAAGGAATGGAATGGAATGGAATTGAATGGAATGGAATGGAATTCAATGGAGTAGAATGGAATGGAATAGAATGGAATGGAATGGAATGGAATCGAATGGAATGGAATGGAATGGAATGGAATGGAATAGAATGGAATCCACCCGACTAGAACGGAATGGAATGGAATGGAATGGAATGGAATGGAATGGAATGGAATGGAATCGAATGGAATGGTATGGAATGGAATGGAATGGAATGGAGTGGAATCAACCCGAGTAGAACGGAATGGAATGGAATGGAATGGAATGGAATGGAATGGAATGGAATGGAATGGAATGGAATGGAATGGAATGGAATTTAATGGAATGGAATGGAATCGAAAGGAATGGAATGGAATGGAATGGAATGGAATGGAATGGAATGGAATGGAATGGAATCAACCCGAGTAGAATGGAATGGATTGGAATGGAATGGAATGGAATGGAATGGAATGGAATGGAATGGAATCGAATGGAATCGAATGGAATGGAATGGAATGGAATGGAATGGAATGGAATGGAATGGAATAGAACGGAATCGAATGGAATGGAATGGAATATAATGGAATGGAAAGGAATGGAATGCAATGGAATGGAATGGAGTCAACCCGAGTAGAATGGAATGGATTGGAATGGCATGGAATGGAATGTAATGGAATGGAATGGAATTGAATGGATTGGAATGGAATGGAATGGAATGGAATGGAATGGAATGGAATGGAATGGAATGGAATGGAATGGAATCAACCCGAGTAGAACTAAATGGAATGGAAAGCAATGGAATGGAATGGAATGGAATGGAATGGAATGGAATTCAATGGAGTAGAATGGAATGGAATAGAATGGAATGGAATGGAATCGAATCGAATGAAATGGAATGGAATGGAATGGAATGGAATGGAATGGAATAGAATGGAATCCACGCGACTAGAACGGAATGGAATGGAATGGAATGGAATGGAATGGAATGGAATGGAGTCGAATGGAATGGTATGGAATGGAATGGAATGGAATGGAGTGGAATCAACCCGAGTAGAATGGAATGGAATGGAATGGAATGGAATGGAATGGAATGGAATGGAATGGAATGGAATGGAATGGAATGGAATTGAATTTAATGGAATGGAATGGAATCGAAAGGAATAGAATGGAATGGAATGGAATGGAATGGAGTGGAATGGAATGGAATGGAATGGAATGGAATGGAATGGAATGGAATGGAATCAACCCGAGGAGAATGGAATGGATTGGAATGGAATGGAATGGAATGGAATGGAATGGAATGGAATCGAATGGAATCGAATGGAATGGAATGGAATGGAATGGAATGGAATGGAATGGAATGGAATGGAATTGAACGGAATCCAATGGAATGGAATGGAATATAATGGAATGGAATGGAATGGAATGGAATGGAATGGAGTCAACCCGAGTAGAATGGAATGGATTGGAATGGAATGGAATGGAAATGAATGGAATAGAATGGAATGGAGTCGAATGGAATGGTATGGAATGGAATGGAATGGAATGGAGTGGAATCAACCCGAGTAGAATGGAATGGAATGGAATGGAATGGAATGGAATGGAATTGAACGGAATCCAATGGAATGGAATGGAATATAATGGAATGGAATGGAATGGAATGGAATGGAATGGAATGGAATGGAATCAACCCGAGTAGAACGGAATGGAATGGAATGGAATGGAATGGGATGGAATGGAATCGAATGATCTCGAATAGAATCGAATGGAATGGAATCGAATGGAATCGAATGGAATGCAATGTAATGGAATGGAATGGAATGGAATGGAATAGAATGGAATCAACCCGAGTGGAACGGAAAGGAATGGAATGGAATGGAATGGAATGGAATGGAATGGAATGGAATGGAATGGAATGGAATGGAATCGAATGGCATCGAATGGAATGCAATGGAATGGAATGGAATGGAATGGAATGGAATAGAATGGAATGGAATGGAATGGAATGGAATGGATCAACCCGAGTAGAATGGAATGGATTGGAATGGAATGGAATGGAATGGAATGGAATCGAATGGAATCGAATGGAATGGAGAGGAATGGAATGGAATGGAATGGAATTGAATGGAATGTAATGGAATCAACCTGAATAGAACGGAATGGAATGGAATGGAATGGAATGGAATGGAATGGAATGGAATGGAATGGAATGGAATCAACCCGAGTAGAACTAAATGGAATGGAAAGGAATGGAATGGAATGGAATTGAATGGAATGGAATGGAATTCAATGGAGTAGAATGGAATGGAATAGAATGGAATGGAATGGAATGGAATCGAATGGAATGGAATGGAATGGAATGGAATGGAATAGAATGGAATCCACCCGACTAGAACGGAATGGAATGGAATGGAATGGAATGGAATGGAATGGAATGGAATGGAATGGAATCGAATGGAATGGTATGGAATGGAATGGAATGGAATGGAGTGGAATCAACCCGAGTAGAACGGAATGGAATGGAATGGAATGGAATGGAATGGAATGGAATGGAATGGAATGGAATGGAATGGAATGGAATGGAATTTAATGGAATGGAATGGAATCGAAAGGAATGGAATGGAATGGAATGGAATGGAATGGAATGGAATGGAATGGAATGGAATGGAATCAACCCGAGTAGAATGGAAGGGATTGGAATGGAATGGAATGGAATGGAATGGAATGGAATCGAATGGAATCGAATGGAATGGAATGGAATGGAATGGAATGGAATGGAATAGAACGGAATCGAATGGAATGGAATGGAATATAATGGAATGGAATGGAATGGAATGCAATGGAATGGAATGGAGTCAACCCGAGTAGAATGGAATGGATTGGAATGGCATGGAATGGAAAGTAATGGAATGGAATGGAATGGAATGGAATGGAATGGAATGGAATGGAATGGAATGGAATGGAATGGAATGGAATGGAATCAACCCGAGTAGAACTAAATGGAATGGAAAGGAATGGAATGGAATGGAATTGAATGGAATGGAATGGAATTCAACGGAGTAGAATGGAATGGAATAGAATGGAATGGAATGGAATCGAATCGAATGAAATGGAATGGAATGGAATGGAATGGAATGGAATGGAATGGAATAGAATGGAATCCACCCGACTAGAACGGAATGGAATGGAATGGAATGGAAAGGAATGGAATGGAATGGAATGGAATGGAGTCGAATGGATTGGTATGGAATGGAATGGAATGGAATGGAGTGGAATCAACCCGAGTAGAATGGAATGGAATGGAATGGAATGGAATGGAATGGAATGGAATGGAATGGAATGGAATGGAATGGAATGGAATTTAATAGAATGGAATGGAATCGAAAGGAATAGAATGGAATGGAATGGAATGGAATGGAATGGAATGGAATGGAATGGAATGGAATGGAATGGAATGGAATCAACCCGAGTAGAATGGAATGGATTGGAATGGAATGGAATGGAATGGAATGGAATGGAATGGAATGGAATCGAATGGAATCGAATGGAATGGAATGGAGTGGAATGGAATGGAATGGAATGGAATGGAATGGAATTGAACGGAATCGAATGGAATGGAATGGAATATAATGGAATGGAATGGAATGGAATGGAATGGAATGGAATGGAGTCAACCCGAGTAGAATGGAATGGATTGGAATGGAATGGAATGGAAAGGAATGGAATAGAATGGAATGGAATGGAATGGAATGGAATGGAATGGAATTGAATGGAATCAACCCGAGTAGAACTAAATGGAATGGAAAGGAATGGAATGGAATGGAATAGAATGGAAGGGAATGGAATTCAATGGAGTAGAATGGAATGGAATGGAATGGAATGGAATGGAATTGAATGGAATGGAATGGAATGGAATGGAATAGAATGGAATCAACCCGACTAGAACGGAATGGAATGGAATGGAATGGAATGGAAAGGAATGGAATGGAATGGAATGGAATGGAATGGAATGGAATGGAATGGAATGGAATGGAATAGAATCAACCCGAGAAGAACTAAATGGAATGGAAAGGAATGGAATGGAATGGAATAGAATGGAAGGGAATGGAATTCAATGGAGTAGAATGGAATGGAATAGAATGGAATGGAATGGAATGGAATGGTATGGAATGGAATGGAATGGAATGGAATGGAATGGAATGGAATGGAATGGAATGGAATAGAATGGAATCAACCCGAGTAGAACGGAATGGAATGGAATGGAATGGAATGGAATGGAATGGAATGGAATCGAACGGAATCGAATGGAGTCGAATGCAATGGAATGGAATGGAATCAACACGAGTAGAATGGAATGGATTGGAATGGAATGGAATGGAATGGAATTGAATGGAATTGAATGGAATGGAAAGGAATGGAATGGAATGGAAAGGAATGGAATGGAATCAACCCGAGTAGAACGGAATGGAATGGAATGGAATGGAATGGAATGGAATGGAATGGAATGGAATGGAATCGAACGGAATCGAATGGAATAGAATGGAATATAATGGAATGGAAAGGAATGGAATGGAATGGAGTCAACCCGAGTAGAATGGAATGGATTGGAATGGAATGGAATTGAAAGTAATGGAATGGAATGGAATTGAATGGAATGGAATGGAATGGAATGGAATGGAATGGAATGGAATGGAATGGAATCAACGCGAGTAGAACTAAATGGAATGGAAAGGAATGGAATGGAATGGAATTGAATGGAATGGAATGGAATGGAATTCAATGGAGTAGAATGGAATGGAATAGAATGGAATGGAATGGAATGGAATCGAATGGAATGGAATGGAATGGAATTGAATGGAATGGAATGGAAGAGAATGGAATCCACCCGACTAGAACGGAATGGAATGGAATGGAATGGAATGGAATGGAATGGAATGGAATGGAATGGAATGGAATGGACTGGAATGGAATCAACCCGAGTAGAATGGAATGGATTGGAATGGAATGGAATGGAATGGAATGGAATTCAATGGAGTAGAATGGAATGGAATAGAATGGAATGGAATAGAATGGAATGGAATGGAATGGAATGGAATGGAATGGAATGGAATGGAATCGGATGGAATGGAATGGCATGGAATGGAATGGAATGGAATGGAATGGAATGGAATGGAATGGAATGGAATGGAATGGAATGGAATGGAATGGAATGGAATGGAATGGAATGGAATGGAAATCAACCTGAGTAGAACAGAATGGAATGGAATGGAATGGAATGGAATGGAATGGAATGGAATGGAATGAACCCAAGTGGAACGGAATGGAATGGAATGGAATGGAATGATGAACCCGAGTAGAATGGAATGGTTTGGAATGAAATGGAATGGAATGGAATGGAATGGAATCGAATGGAATGGAATGGAATGGAATGCAATGGAATGGAATGGAATGGAATGGAATCAACCCGAGTAGAACGGAATGGGTTGGAATGGAAAGGAATGGAATGGAATGGAATGGAATGGAATGGAATCGAAAGGATTACAATGGAATGGAATGGAATGGAATGGAATGGAATGGAATGGAATGGAATGGAATCAACCCGAGTAGAATGGAATGGATTGGAATGGAATGGAATGGAATGGAATGGAATGGAATGGAATCGAATGGAATCGAATGGAATGGAATGGAATGGAATGGAATGGAATGGAATGGAATGGAATGGAATGGAATGGAATTGAACGGAATCGAATGGAATAGAATGGAATATAATGGAATGGAATGGAATGGAATGGAATGGAATGGAATGGAATGGAGTCAACCCGAGTAGAATGGAATGGATTGGAATGGAATGGAACGGAAAGGAATGGAATAGAATGGAATGGAATGGAATGGAATGGAATGGAATGGAATGGAATGGAATGGAATCAACCCGAGTAGAACTAAATGGAATGGAAAGGAATGGAATGGAATGGAATAGAATGGAAGGGAATGGAATTCAATGGAGTAGAATGGAATGGAATAGAATGGAATGGAATGGAATGGAATGGAATGGAATGGAATGGAATGGAATAGAATGGAATCAACCCGACTAGAACGGAATGGAATGGAATGGAATGGAATGGAATGGAATGGAATGGAATGGAATGGAATGGAGTGGAATGGAATCGAATGGAGTGGAATGGAATGGAATGGAATGGAATGGAATGGAATGGAATGGAATGGAATGGAATGGAATGGAATGGAATGGAATCCACCCGAGTAGAATGGAATGGATTGCAATGGAATGGAAAGAATGGAATGGAATCGAGTGGAATCGAATGGAATGGAATGGAATGGAATGGAATACAATCAACCCGAGTAGAATCGAATGGATTGGAATGGAATGGAATGGAATGGAATCGAATGGAATTGAATGGAATGGAATGGAATGGAATGGAATGGAATGGAATGGAATGGAATGAAATGGAATGGAATGGAATCAACCCGAGTAGAACGGAATGGAATGGAATGGAATGTAATGGGATGGAATGGAATCGAATGATCTCGAATGGAATCGAATGGAATGGAATCGAATGGAATCGAATGGAATGCAATGGAATGGAATGGAATGGAATGGAATGGAATGGAATGGAATGGAATGGAATGGAATCAACCCGAGTAGAATGGAATGGATTGGAATGGAATGGAATGGAATGGAATCGAATCGAATCGAATGGAATCGAATGGAATGGAGTGGAATGGAATGGAATGGAATGGAATGGAATGGAATGGAATGGAATGGAATGGAATCAACCCGAGTAGAACAGAATGGAATGGAATGGAATGGAATGGAATGGAATGGAATGGAATGGAATGGAATGGAATGGAATGGAATGGAATGGAATGGAATGCAATGGAATTCAATGGAATAGAATGGAATGGAATCGAATGGAATCGAATGGAGACGAATGGAATGGAATGGAATGGAATGGAATGGAATGGAATGGAATGGAATGGAATCAACCAGAGTAGAATGGAATGTATTGGAATGGAAAGGAATGGAATGGAATGGAATGGAATGGAATGGAATGGAATGGAATGGAATCGAATGGAATGGAATGGAATGGAGTGGAATGGAATGGAATGGAATGGAATGGAGTCAATCAGAGTAGAACGGAATGGAATGGAATGGAATGGAATGGAATGGAATGGAATGGAATGGAATGGAATGGAATAGAATGGAATCAACCCGACTAGAACGGAATGGAATGGAATGGAATGGAATGGAATGGAATGGAATGGAATGGAATGGAATCGAATGGAATCGAATGGAATGGAATGGAATGGAATGGAATGGAATGGAATGGAATGGAATGGAATGGAATGGAATGGAATGGAATCCACCCGACTAGAATGGAATGGATTGGAATGGAATGGAAAGGAATGGAATGGAATCGAGTGGAATCGAATGGAATGGAATGGAATGGAATGGAATGGAATGGAATGGAATGGAATGGAATGGAATCAACCCGAGTAGAACTAAATGGAATGGAAAGGAATGGAATGGAATGGAATTGAATGGAATGGAATGGAATTCAATGGAGTAGAATGGAATGGAATAGAATGGAATGGAATGGAATGGAATCGAATGGAATGGAATGGAATGGAATGGAATGGAATAGAATGGAATCCACCCGACTAGAACGGAATGGAATGGAATGGAATGGAATGGAATGGAATGGAATGGAATCGAATGGAATGGTATGGAATGGAATGGAATGGAATGGAGTGGAATCAACCCGAGTAGAACGGAATGGAATGGAATGGAATGGAATGGAATGGAATGGAATGGAATGGAATGGAATGGAATGGAATGGAATGGAATTTAATGGAATGGAATGGAATCGAAAGGAATGGAATGGAATGGAATGGAATGGAATGGAATGGAATGGAATGGAATGGAATGGAATCAACCCGAGTAGAATGGAATGGATTGGAATGGAATGGAATGGAATGGAATGGAATGGAATGGAATGGAATGGAATGGAATCGAATGGAATCGAATGGAATGGAATGGAATGGAATGGAATGGAATGGAATGGAATAGAACGGAATCGAATGGAATGGAATGGAATATAATGGAATGGAAAGGAATGGAATGCAATGGAATGGAATGGAGTCAACCCGAGTAGAATGGAATGGATTGGAATGGCATGGAATGGAATGTAATGGAATGGAATGGAATTGAATGGAATGGAATGGAATGGAATGGAATGGAATGGAATGGAATGGAATGGAATGGAATGGAATGGAATCAACCCGAGTAGAACTAAATGGAATGGAAAGCAATGGAATGGAATGGAATGGAATGGAATGGAATGGAATTCAATGGAGTAGAATGGAATGGAATAGAATGGAATGGAATGGAATCGAATCGAATGAAATGGAATGGAATGGAATGGAATGGAATGGAATGGAATAGAATGGAATCCACGCGACTAGAACGGAATGGAATGGAATGGAATGGAATGGAATGGAATGGAATGGAATGGAGTCGAATGGAATGGTATGGAATGGAATGGAATGGAATGGAGTGGAATCAACCCGAGTAGAATGGAATGGAATGGAATGGAATGGAATGGAATGGAATGGAATGGAATGGAATGGAATGGAATGGAATGGAATTTAATGGAATGGAATGGAATCGAAAGGAATAGAATGGAATGGAATGGAATGGAATGGAGTGGAATGGAATGGAATGGAATGGAATGGAATGGAATGGAATGGAATGGAATGGAATCAACCCGAGTAGAATGGAATGGATTGGAATGGAATGGAATGGAATGGAATGGAATGGAATGGAATCGAATGGAATCGAATGGAATGGAATGGAATGGAATGGAATGGAATGGAATGGAATGGAATGGAATGGAATTGAACGGAATCGAATGGAATGGAATGGAATATAATGGAATGGAATGGAATGGAATGGAATGGAATGGAATGGAATGGAGTCAACCCGAGTAGAATGGAATGGATTGGAATGGAATGGAATGGAAATGAATGGAATAGAATGGAATGGAATGGAATGGAATGGAATGGAATGGAATGGAATGGAATCAACCCGAGTAGAACGGAATGGAATGGAATGGAATGGAATGGGATGGAATGGAATCGAATGATCTCGAATAGAATCGAATGGAATGGAATCGAATGGAATCGAATGGAATGCAATGTAATGGAATGGAATGGAATGGAATGGAATAGAATGGAATCAACCCGAGTGGAACGGAAAGGAATGGAATGGAATGGAATGGAATGGAATGGAATGGAATGGAATGGAATGGAATGGAATGGAATGGAATGGAATGGAATCGAATGGCATCGAATGGAATGCAATGGAATGGAATGGAATGGAATGGAATGGAATGGAATAGAATGGAATGGAATGGAATGGAATGGAATGGATCAACCCGAGTAGAATGGAATGGATTGGAATGGAATGGAATGGAATGGAATGGAATCGAATGGAATCGAATGGAATGGAGAGGAATGGAATGGAATGGAATGGAATTGAATGGAATGTAATGGAATCAACCTGAATAGAACGGAATGGAATGGAATGGAATGGAATGGAATGGAATGGAATGGAATGGAATGGAATGGAATCAACCCGAGTAGAACTAAATGGAATGGAAAGGAATGGAATGGAATGGAATTGAATGGAATGGAATGGAATTCAATGGAGTAGAATGGAATGGAATAGAATGGAATGGAATGCAATGGAATCGAATGGAATGGAATGGAATGGAATGGAATGGAATAGAATGGAATCCACCCGACTAGAACGGAATGGAATGGAATGGAATGGAATGGAATGGAATGGAATGGAATGGAATGGAATGGAATGGAATCGAATGGAATGGTATGGAATGGAATGGAATGGAATGGAGTGGAATCAACCCGAGTAGAACGGAATGGAATGGAATGGAATGGAATGGAATGGAATGGAATGGAATGGAATGGAATGGAATGGAATGGAATGGAATGGAATTTAATGGAATCGAATGGAATCGAAAGGAATGGAATGGAATGGAATGGAATGGAATGGAATGGAATGGAATGGAATGGAATGGAATCAACCCGAGTAGAATGGAAGGGATTGGAATGGAATGGAATGGAATGGAATGGAATGGAATCGAATGGAATCGAATGGAATGGAATGGAATGGAATGGAATGGAATGGAATGGAATAGAACGGAATCGAATGGAATGGAATGGAATATAATGGAATGGAATGGAATGGAATGCAATGGAATGGAATGGAGTCAACCCGAGTAGAATGGAATGGATTGGAATGGCATGGAATGGAAAGTAATGGAATGGAATGGAATGGAATGGAATGGAATGGAATGGAATGGAATGGAATGGAATGGAATGGAATGGAATGGAATGGAATGGAATCAACCCGAGTAGAACTAAATGGAATGGAAAGGAATGGAATGGAATGGAATTGAATGGAATGGAATGGAATTCAACGGAGTAGAATGGAATGGAATAGAATGGAATGGAATGGAATCGAATCGAATGAAATGGAATGGAATGGAATGGAATGGAATGGAATGGAATGGAATAGAATGGAATCCACCCGACTAGAACGGAATGGAATGGAAGGGAATGGAAAGGAATGGAATGGAATGGAATGGAATGGAGTCGAATGGATTGGTATGGAATGGAATGGAATGGAATGGAGTGGAATCAACCCGAGTAGAATGGAATGGAATGGAATGGAATGGAATGGAATGGAATGGAATGGAATGGAATGGAATGGAATGGAATGGAATTTAATAGAATGGAATGGAATCGAAAGGAATAGAATGGAATGGAATGGAATGGAATGGAATGGAATGGAATGGAATGGAATGGAATGGAATGGAATGGAATCAACCCGAGTAGAATGGAATGGATTGGAATGGAATGGAATGGAATGGAATGGAATGGAATGGAATGGAATGGAATCGAATGGAATCGAATGGAATGGAATGGAGTGGAATGGAATGGAATGGAATGGAATGGAATGGAATTGAAAGGAATCGAATGGAATGGAATGGAATATAATGGAATGGAATGGAATGGAATGGAATGGAATGGAATGGAATGGAATGGAGTCAACCCGAGTAGAATGGAATGGATTGGAATGGAATGGAATGGAAAGGAATGGAATAGAATGGAATGGAATGGAATGGAATGGAATGGAATGGAATTGAATGGAATCAACCCGAGTAGAACTAAATGGAATGGAAAGGAATGGAATGGAATGGAATAGAATGGAAGGGAATGGAATTCAATGGAGTAGAATGGAATGGAATGGAATGGAATGGAATGGAATTGAATGGAATGGAATGGAATGGAATGGAATAGAATGGAATCAACCCGACTAGAACGGAATGGAATGGAATGGAATGGAATGGAATGGAAAGGAATGGAATGGAATGGAATGGAATGGAATGGAATGGAATGGAATGGAATGGAATGGAATGGAATAGAATCAACCCGAGAAGAACTAAATGGAATGGAAAGGAATGGAATGGAATGGAATAGAATGGAAGGGAATGGAATTCAATGGAGTAGAATGGAATGGAATAGAATGGAATGGAATGGAATGGAATGGTATGGAATGGAATGGAATGGAATGGAATGGAATGGAATGGAATGGAATAGAATGGAATCAACCCGAGTAGAACGGAATGGAATGGAATGGAATGGAATGGAATTGAACGGAATCGAATGGAATGGAATGGAATATAATGGAATGGAATGGAATGGAATGGAATGGAGTCAACCCGAGTAGAATGGAATGGATTGGAATGGAATGGAATGGAAATGAATGGAATAGAATGGAATGGAATGGAATGGAATGGAATGGAATGGAATGGAATGGAATCAACCCGAGTAGAACGGAATGGAATGGAATGGAATGGAATGGGATGGAATGGAATCGAATGATCTCGAATAGAATCGAATGGAATGGAATCGAATGGAATCGAATGGAATGCAATGTAATGGAATGGAATGGAATGGAATGGAATAGAATGGAATCAACCCGAGTGGAACGGAAAGGAATGGAATGGAATGGAATGGAATGGAATGGAATGGAATGGAATGGAATGGAATGGAATCGAATGGCATCGAATGGAATGCAATGGAATGGAATGGAATGGAATGGAATGGAATGGAATAGAATGGAATGGAATGGAATGGAATGGAATGGATCAACCCGAGTAGAATGGAATGGATTGGAATGGAATGGAATGGAATGGAATGGAATCGAATGGAATCGAATGGAATGGAGAGGAATGGAATGGAATGGAATGGAATTGAATGGAATGTAATGGAATCAACCTGAATAGAACGGAATGGAATGGAATGGAATGGAATGGAATGGAATGGAATGGAATGGAATGGAATGGAATGGAATCAACCCGAGTAGAACTAAATGGAATGGAAAGGAATGGAATGGAATGGAATTGAATGGAATGGAATGGAATTCAATGGAGTAGAATGGAATGGAATAGAATGGAATGGAATGGAATGGAATCGAATGGAATGGAATGGAATGGAATGGAATGGAATAGAATGGAATCCACCCGACTAGAACGGAATGGAATGGAATGGAATGGAATGGAATGGAATGGAATGGAATGGAATGGAATGGAATGGAATGGAATCGAATGGAATGGTATGGAATGGAATGGAATGGAATGGAGTGGAATCAACCCGAGTAGAACGGAATGGAATGGAATGGAATGGAATGGAATGGAATGGAATGGAATGGAATGGAATGGAATGGAATGGAATTTAATGGAATCGAATGGAATCGAAAGGAATGGAATGGAATGGAATGGAATGGAATGGAATGGAATGGAATGGAATGGAATGGAATCAACCCGAGTAGAATGGAAGGGATTGGAATGGAATGGAATGGAATGGAATGGAATGGAATCGAATGGAATCGAATGGAATGGAATGGAATGGAATGGAATGGAATGGAATAGAACGGAATCGAATGGAATGGAATGGAATATAATGGAATGGAATGGAATGGAATGCAATGGAATGGAATGGAGTCAACCCGAGTAGAATGGAATGGATTGGAATGGCATGGAATGGAAAGTAATGGAATGGAATGGAATGGAATGGAATGGAATGGAATGGAATGGAATGGAATGGAATGGAATGGAATGGAATGGAATGGAATCAACCCGAGTAGAACTAAATGGAATGGAAAGGAATGGAATGGAATGGAATTGAATGGAATGGAATGGAATTCAACGGAGTAGAATGGAATGGAATAGAATGGAATGGAATGGAATCGAATCGAATGAAATGGAATGGAATGGAATGGAATGGAATGGAATGGAATGGAATAGAATGGAATCCACCCGACTAGAACGGAATGGAATGGAATGGAATGGAAAGGAATGGAATGGAATGGAATGGAATGGAGTCGAATGGATTGGTATGGAATGGAATGGAATGGAATGGAGTGGAATCAACCCGAGTAGAATGGAATGGAATGGAATGGAATGGAATGGAATGGAATGGAATGGAATGGAATGGAATGGAATGGAATGGAATTTAATAGAATGGAATGGAATCGAAAGGAATAGAATGGAATGGAATGGAATGGAATGGAATGGAATGGAATGGAATGGAATGGAATGGAATGGAATGGAATCAACCCGAGTAGAATGGAATGGATTGGAATGGAATGGAATGGAATGGAATGGAATGGAATGGAATGGAATGGAATGGAATCGAATGGAATCAAATGGAATGGAATGGAGTGGAATGGAATGGAATGGAATGGAATGGAATGGAATTGAAAGGAATCGAATGGAATGGAATGGAATATAATGGAATGGAATGGAATGGAATGGAATGGAATGGAATGGAGTCAACCCGAGTAGAATGGAATGGATTGGAATGGAATGGAATGGAAAGGAATGGAATAGAATGGAATGGAATGGAATGGAATGGAATGGAATGGAATTGAATGGAATCAACCCGAGTAGAACTAAATGGAATGGAAAGGAATGGAATGGAATGGAATAGAATGGAAGGGAATGGAATTCAATGGAGTAGAATGGAATGGAATGGAATGGAATGGAATGGAATTGAATGGAATGGAATGGAATGGAATGGAATAGAATGGAATCAACCCGACTAGAACGGAATGGAATGGAATGGAATGGAATGGAAAGGAATGGAATGGAATGGAATGGAATGGAATGGAATGGAATGGAATGGAATGGAATGGAATGGAATAGAATCAACCCGAGAAGAACTAAATGGAATGGAAAGGAATGGAATGGAATGGAATAGAATGGAAGGGAATGGAATTCAATGGAGTAGAATGGAATGGAATAGAATGGAATGGAATGGAATGGAATGGTATGGAATGGAATGGAATGGAATGGAATGGAATGGAATGGAATGGAATAGAATGGAATCAACCCGAGTAGAACGGAATGGAATGGAATGGAATGGAATGGAATGGAATGGAATGGAATGGAATCGAACGGAATCGAATGGAGTCGAATGCAATGGAATGGAATGGAATCAACACGAGTAGAATGGAATGGATTGGAATGGAATGGAATGGAATGGAATGGAATGGAATTGAATGGAATGGAAAGGAATGGAATGGAATGGAAAGGAATGGAATGGAATCAACCCGAGTAGAACGGAATGGAATGGAATGGAATGGAATGGAATGGAATGGAATGGAATGGAATCGAACGGAATCGAATGGAATAGAATGGAATATAATGGAATGGAAAGGAATGGAATGGAATGGAGTCAACCCGAGTAGAATGGAATGGATTGGAATGGAATGGAATTGAAAGTAATGGAATGGAATGGAATTGAATGGAATGGAATGGAATGGAATGGAATGGAATGGAATGGAATCAACGCGAGTAGAACTAAATGGAATGGAAAGGAATGGAATGGAATGGAATTGAATGGAATGGAATGGAATGGAATTCAATGGAGTAGAATGGAATGGAATAGAATGGAATGGAATGGAATGGAATCGAATGGAATGGAATGGAATGGAATTGAATGGAATGGAATGGAATAGAATGGAATCCACCCGACTAGAACGGAATGGAATGGAATGGAATGGAATGGAATGGAATGGAATGGAATGGAATGGAATGGAATGGACTGGAATGGAATCAACCCGAGTAGAATGGAATGGATTGGAATGGAATGGAATGGAATGGAATGGAATTCAATGGAGTAGAATGGAATGGAATAGAATGGAATGGAATAGAATGGAATGGAATGGAATGGAATGGAATGGAATGGAATGGAATGGAATCGGATGGAATGGAATGGCATGGAATGGAATGGAATGGAATGGAATGGAATGGAATGGAATGGAATGGAATGGAATGGAATGGAATGGAATGGAATGGAAATCAACCTGAGTAGAACAGAATGGAATGGAATGGAATGGAATGGAATGGAATGGAATGGAATGGAATGGAGTGAACCCAAGTGGAACGGAATGGAATGGAATGGAATGGAATGATGAACCCGAGTAGAATGGAATGGTTTGGAATGAAATGGAATGGAATGGAATGGAATGGAATCGAATGGAATGGAATGGAATGGAATGCAATGGAATGGAATGGAATGGAATGGAATCAACCCGAGTAGAACGGAATGGGTTGGAATGGAAAGGAATGGAATGGAATGGAATGGAATGGAATGGAATGGAATGGAGTGGAATCAACCCGAGTAGAACGGAATGGAATGGAATGGAATGGAATGGAAAGGAATGGAATGGAATGGAATCGAAAGGAATGGAATGGAATGGAATGGAATGGAATGGAATGGAATGGAATGGAATGGAATGGAATCAACCCGAGTAGAATGGAATGCATTGGAATGGAATGGAATGGAATGGAATGGAATGGAATGGAATGGAATGGAATCGAATGGAATGGAATGGAATCGAATGGAATGGAATGGAATGGAATGAAATGGAATGGAATGGAATGGAATGGAATCGAACGGAATCGAGTGGAATGGAATGGAATATAATGGAATGGAATGGAATGGAATGGAATGGAAAGGAATGGAATGGAATGGAATGGAATCAACCCGAGTAAAACTAAATGGAATGGAAAGGAATGGAATCAACCCGAGTAGAACTAAATGGAATGGAAAGGAATGGAATGGAATGGAATGGAATGGAATGGAATGGAATTCAATGGAGTAGAATGGAATGGAATAGAATGGAATGGAATAGAATGGAATGGAATGGAATGGAATGGAATGGAATGGAATCGGATGGAATGGAATGGCATGGAATGGAATGGAATGGAATGGAATGGAATGGAATGGAATGGAATGGAATGGAATGGAATGGAATGGAATGGAATGGAAATCAACCTGAGTAGAACAGAATGGAATGGAATGGAATGGAATGGAATGGAATGGAATGGAATGGAATGAACCCAAGTGGAACGGAATGGAATGGAATGGAATGGAATGATGAACCCGAGTAGAATGGAATGGTTTGGAATGAAATGGAATGGAATGGAATGGAATGGAATCGAATGGAATAGAATGGAATGGAATGCAATGGAATGGAATGGAATGGAATGGAATCAACCCGAGTAGAACGGAATGGGTTGGAATGGAAAGGAATGGAATGGAATGGAACGGAATGGAATGGAATGGAATGGAGTGGAATCAACCCGAGTAGAACGGAATGGAATGGAATGGAATGGAATGGAAAGGAATGGAATGGAATGGAATCGAAAGGAATGGAATGGAATGGAATGGAATGGAATGGAATGGAATGGAATGGAATGGAATGGAATCAACCCGAGTAGAATGGAATGCATTGGAATGGAATGGAATGGAATGGAATGGAATGGAATGGAATGGAATGGAATGGAATGGAATCGAATGGAATGGAATGGAATCGAATGGAATGGAATGGAATGGAATGAAATGGAATGGAATGGAATGGAATGGAATCGAACGGAATCGAGTGGAATGGAATGGAATATAATGGAATGGAATGGAATGGAATGGAATGGAAAGGAATGGAATGGAATGGAATGGAATCAACCCGAGTAGAACTAAATGGAATGGAAAGGAATGGAATCAACCCGAGTAGAACTAAATGGAATGGAATGGAATGGAATGGAATGGAATGGAATGGAATCAACCCGAGTAAAACTAAATGGAATGGAAAGGAATGGAATCAACCCGAGTAGAACTAAATGGAATGGAATGGAATGGATTGGAATGGAATGGAACGGAATGGAATGGAATTCAATGGAGTAGAATGGAATGGAATAGAATGGAATGGAATAGAATGGAATGGAATGGAATGGAATGGAATGGAATGGAATCGGATGGAATGGAATGGCATGGAATGGAATGGAATGGAATGGAATGGAATGGAATGGAATGGAATGGAATGGAATGGAATGGAATGGAATGGAATGGAAATCAACCTGAGTAGAACAGAATGGAATGGAATGGAATGGAATGGAATGGAATGGAATGGAATGGAATGAACCCAAGTGGAACGGAATGGAATGGAATGGAATGGAATGATGAACCCGAGTAGAATGGAATGGTTTGGAATGAAATGGAATGGAATGGAATGGAATGGAATCGAATGGAATAGAATGGAATGGAATGCAATGGAATGGAATGGAATGGAATGGAATCAACCCGAGTAGAACGGAATGGGTTGGAATGGAAAGGAATGGAATGGAATGGAACGGAATGGAATGGAATGGAATGGAGTGGAATCAACCCGAGTAGAACGGAATGGAATGGAATGGAATGGAATGGAAAGGAATGGAATGGAATGGAATCGAAAGGAATGGAATGGAATGGAACGGAATGGAATGGAATGGAATGGAATGGAATGGAATGGAATGGAATCAACCCGAGTAGAATGGAATGCATTGGAATGGAATGGAATGGAATGGAATGGAATGGAATGGAATGGAATGGAATGGAATGGAATGGAATCGAATGGAATGGAATGGAATCGAATGGAATGGAATGGAATGGAATGAAATGGAATGGAATGGAATGGAATGGAATCGAACGGAATCGAGTGGAATGGAATGGAATATAATGGAATGGAATGGAATGGAATGGAATGGAAAGGAATGGAATGGAATGGAATGGAATCAACCCGAGTAGAACTAAATGGAATGGAAAGGAATGGAATCAACCCGACTAGAACGTAATGGAATGGAATGGAATGGAATGGAATGGAATGGAATGGAATGGAATGGAATGGAATGGAACCGAATGGAATGGAATGGAATGGAATGGAATGGAATGGAATGGAATGGAATGGAATGGAATGGAATCCACCCGAGTAGAATGGAATGGATTGGAATGGAATGGAATGGAATGGAATGGAATCGAGTGGAATGGAATGGAATGGAATGGAATGGAATGGAATGGAATGGAATGGAATGGAATCAAGCCGAGTAGAATGGAATGGAATGGAATGGAATGGAATGGAATGGAATGGAATGGAATGGAATCAACCCGAGTAGAACGGAATGGAATGGAATGGAATGGAATGGGATGGAATGGAATCGAATGATATCGAATGGAATCGAATGGAATGGAATGGAATAGAATGGAATCAACCCGAGTGGAACGGAATGGAATGGAATGGAATAGAATGGAATGGAATGGAATGGAATGGAATGGAATAGAATGGAATGGAATGAAATGGAATGGAATGGAATGGAATGGAATGGAATGGAATCGAATGGAATGGAATGGAATGCAATGGAATGGAATGGAATGGAATGGAATGGAATGGAATGGAATGGAATGGAATGGAATGGAAAGGAATGGAAAGGAATCAACCCGAATAGAACGGAATGGAATGGAGTGGAATGGAATGGAATCGAATGGAATGGAATGGAATGGAATGGAATAGAATGGAATGGAATGGAATGGAATGGAATGGAATGGAATGGAATGGAATCGAATGGAATCGAATGGAATCGAATGGAATCGAATGGAATGGAATGGAATAGAATGGAATCAACCCGAGTAGAACGGAATGGAATGGAATGGAATGGAATGGAATGGAATGGAATGGAATGGAATGGAATGCAATGGAATGGAATGGAATCAACACGAGTAGAATGGAATGGATTGAAATGGCATGGAATGGAATGGAATGTAATGGAATGTAATGGAATAGAATGGAATGGAATGGAATGGAATGGAATGGATTGGAATGGAATGGAATGGAATGGAATGGAATGGAATGGAATGGAATCCACCCGAGTAGAATGGAATAGATTGGAATGGAATGGAATGGAATGGAATGGAATCGAGTGGAATGGAATGGAATGGAATGGAATGGAATGGAATGGAATGGAATGGAATGGAATCAACCCGAGTAGAATGGAATGGATTGGAATTGAATGGAATGGAATGGAATCGAATGGAATGGAATGGAAAGGAATGGAATGGAATGGAATGGAATGAAATGGAATGGAATGGAATCAACCCGAGTAGAATGGAATGCAATGGAATGGAATGGAATGGGATGGAATGGAATCGAATGATATCGAATGGAATCGAATGGAATGGAATGGAATAGAATGGAATCAACCCGAGTGGAACGGAATGGAATGGAATGGAATAGAATGGAATGGAATGGAATGGAATGGAATAGAATGGAATGGAATGGAATGGAATGGAATGGAATGGAATGGAATGGAATCGAATGGAATCGAATGGAATGCAATGGAATGGAATGGAATGGAATGGAATGGAATGGAATGGAATGGAATGGAATGGAATGGAATGGAATCAACCCGAATAGAACGGAATGGAATGGAGTGGAATGGAATGGAATGGAATGGAATGGAATGGTATAGAATGGAATGGAATGGAATGGAATGGAATGGAATGGAATGGAATGGAATGGAATCGAATGGAATCGAATGGAATCGAATGGAATCGAATGGAATGTAATGGAATGGAATGGAATGGAATGGAATTGAACGGAATTGAATGGAATAGATTGGAATGGAATGGAATGGAATGGAATTTAATGGAATGGAAAGGAATGGAATGGAATGGAATCGAATGGAATCGAATGGAATGGAATCGAATGGAATGGAATGGAATGGAATGGAATGGAATGGAATGGAATGGAATGGAATCAACCCGAGTAGAATGGAATGGATTGGAATGGAATGGAATGGAATTGAATGGAATCGAATGGAATCGAATGGAATCGAATGGAATAGAATGGAATAGATTGGAATGGAATGGAATGGAATGGAATGGAATGGAATGGAATGGAATGGAATGGAATGGAATGGAATGGAATGGAATGGAGTGGAATCAACCCGAGTAGAACGGAATGGAATGGAAAGGAATGGAATGGAATGGAATGTAATGGAATGGAATGGAATGGAATGGAATGGAATTCAATGGAATGGAATGGGATGGAATGGAATGGAATGGAACGGAATGGAATGGAATGGAATCGAATGGAATCAAATGGAGTCGAATGCAATGGAATGAAATGGAATCAACCCGTGTAGAATGGAATGGATTGGAATGGAATGGAATGGAATGGAATGGAGTGGAATGGAATGGAATGGAATGGAATGGAAAGGAATGGAATGGAATCAACCCGAGTAGAACGGAATGGAAAGGAATGGAATGGAATGGAATGGAATGGAATGGAATGGAATGGAATGGAATCGAAAGGAATCGAATGGAATAGAATGGAATATAATGGAATGGAAAGGAATGGAATGGAATGGAGACAACCCGAGTAGAATGGAATGGATTGGAATGGAATGGAATGGAAAGTAATGGAATGGAATGGAATGGAATGGAATGGAATGGAATGGAATGGAATGGAATGGAATGGAATCTAATCAACCAAAGTAGAACTAAATGGAATGGAAAGGAATGGAATGGAATGGAATGGAATGGAATGGAATGGAATGGAATTCAATGGAGTAGAATGGAATGGAATAGAATGGAATGGAATGGAATGGAATCGAATGGAATCGTATGGAATGGAATGGAATGGAATGGAATGCAATAGAATGGAATCAACCCGACAAGAACGGAATGGAATGGAATGGAATGGAATGGAATGGAATGGAATGGAATGGAATTTAATGGAATGGAATGGAATCGAAAGGAATAGAATGGAATGGAATGGAATGGAATGGAATGGAATGGAATGGAATGGAATGGAATGGAATGGAATGAAATGGAATCAACCCGAGTAGAATGGAATGGATTGGAATGGAATGGAATGGAATGGAATGGAATGGAATGGAATGGAATGGAATCGAATGGAATGGAATGGAATGGAATGGAATGGAATGGAATGGAATCGAACGGAATCGAATGGAATGGAATGGAATAAAATGGAATGGAATGGAATGGAATGGAATGGAATGGAATGGAATGGAATGGAGTCACCCCGAGTAGAATGGAATGGATTGGAATGGAATGGAATGGAAAGTAATGGAATGGAACGGAATGGAATGGAATGGAGTGGAATGGAATGGAATGGAATGGAATGGAATGGAATGGAATGGAATCAACACGAGTAGACCTAAATGGAATGGAAAGGAATGGAATGGAATGGAATAGAATGGAATGGAATGGAATTCAATGGAGTAGAATGGAATGGAATAGAATGGAATGGAATGGAATGGAATGGAATGGAATGGAATGGAATGGAATGGAATAGAATGGAATCAACCCGACTAAAACGGAATGGAATGGAATGGAATGGAATGGAATGGAATGGAATGGAATGGAATGGAATGGAATGGAATCGAATGGAGTGGAATGGAATGGAATAGAATGGAATGGAATGGAATGGAATGGAATGGAATCCACCCGAGTAGAATGGAATGGATAGGAATGGAAAGGAAAGAATTGAATGGAATCGAGTGGAATCGAATGGAATGGAATGGAATGGAATGGAATGGAATGGAATGGAATGGAATGGAATGGAATCAACCCGAGTAGAATGGAATGGATTGGAATGGAATGGAATGGAATGGAATGGAATGGAATGGAATGGAATGGAATGGAGTCAACCCGAGTAGAATGGAATGGATTGGAATGGAATGGAATGGAATGGAATGGAATCGAATGGAATCGAATGGACTGGAGTGGAATGGAATGGAATGGAATGGAATGGAATGGAATGGAATGGAATGGAATGGACTGGAATGGAATCAACCCGAGTAGAATGGAATGGATTGGAATGGAATGGAATGGAATGGAATGGAATTCAATGGAGTAGAATGGAAGGGAATAGAATGGAATGGAATAGAATGGAATGGAATGGAATGGAATGGAATGGAATGGAATCGGATGGAATGGAATGGCATGGAATGGAATGGAATGGAATGGAATGGAATGGAATGGAATGGAATGGAATGGAATGGAATGGAATGGAATGGAATGGAAATCAACCTGAGTAGAACAGAATGGAATGGAATGGAATGGAATGGAATGGAATGGAATGGAATGGAATGAACCCAAGTGGAACGGAATGGAATGGAATGGAATGGAATGATGAACCCGAGTAGAATGGAATGGTTTGGAATGAAATGGAATGGAATGGAATGGAATGGAATCGAATGGAATGGAATGGAATGGAATGCAATGGAATGGAATGGAATGGAATGGAATCAACCCGAGTAGAACGGAATGGGTTGGAATGGAAAGGAATGGAATGGAATGGAATGGAATGGAATGGAATGGAATGGAATGGAATGGAATCAACCCGAGTAGAATGGAATGCATAGGAATGGAATGGAATGGAATGGAATGGAATGGAATGGAATGGAATGGAATGGAATCGAATGGAATGGAATGGAATCGAATGGAATGGAATGGAATGGAATGAAATGGAATGGAATGGAATGGAATGGAATCGAAAGGAATCGAGTGGAATGGAATGTAATATAATGGAATGGAATGGAATGGAATGGAATGGAATGGAAAGGAATGGAATGGAATGGAATGGAATCAACCCGAGTAAAACTAAATGGAATGGTAAGGAATGGAATCAACCCGAGTAGAACTAAATGGAATGGAAAGGAATGGAATGGAATGGAATTGAATGGAATGGAATAGAATTCAATGGAGTAGAATGGAATGGAATAGAATGGAATGGAATGGAATGGAATGGAATGGACTGGAATGGAATCAACCCGAGTAGAATGGAATGGATTGGAATGGAATGGAATGGAATGGAATGGAATTCAATGGAGTAGAATGGAATGGAATAGAATGGAATGGAATAGAATGGAATGGAATGGAATGGAATGGAATGGAATGGAATCGGATGGAATGGAATGGCATGGAATGGAATGGAATGGAATGGAATGGAATGGAATGGAATGGAATGGAATGGAATGGAATGGAATGGAATGGAAATCAACCTGAGTAGAACAGAATGGAATGGAATGGAATGGAATGGAAAGAAATGGAATGGAATGGAATGGAATGGAATGAACCCAAGTGGAACGGAATGGAATGGAATGGAATGGAATGATGAACCCGAGTAGAATGGAATGGTTTGGAATGAAATGGAATGGAATGGAATGGAATGGAATCGAATGGAATGGAATGGAATGGAATGCAATGGAATGGAATGGAATGGAATGGAATCAACCCGAGTAGAACGGAATGGGTTGGAATGGAAAGGAATGGAATGGAATGGAATGGAATGGAATGGAATGGAATGGAGTGGAATCAACCCGAGTAGAACGGAATGGAATGGAATGGAATGGAATGGAATGGAAAGGAATGGAATGGAATGGAATCGAAAGGAATGGAATGGAATGGAATGGAATGGAATGGAATGGAATGGAATGGAATGGAATGGAATGGAATGGAATCAACCCGAGTAGAATGGAATGCATTGGAATGGAATGGAATGGAATGGAATGGAATGGAATGGAATGGAATGGAATCGAATGGAATGGAATGGAATCGAATAGAATGGAATGGAATGGAATGAAATGGAATGGAATGGAATGGAATGGAATGGAATCGAACGGAATCGAGTGGAATGGAATGGAATATAATGGAATGGAATGGAATGGAATGGAATGGAAAGGAATGGAATTGAATGGAATGGAATCAACCCGAGTAGAACTAAATGGAATGGAAAGGAATGGAATCAACCCGACTAGAACGGAATGGAATGGAATGGAATGGAATGGAATGGAATGGAATGGAATGGAATGGAATGGAATGGAATGGAACCGAATGGAATGGAATGGAATGGAATGGAATGGAATGGAATGGAATGGAATGGAATGGAATGGAATGGAATCCACCCGAGTAGAATGGAATGGATTGGAATGGAATGGAATGGAATGGAATGGAATCGAGTGGAATGGAATGGAATGGAATGGAATGGAATGGAATGGAATGGAATGGAATCAAGCCGAGTAGAATGGAATGGATTGGAATGGAATGGAATGGAATGGAATAGAATGGAATGGAATCAACCCGAGTAGAACGGAATGGAATGGAATGGAATGGAATGGGATGGAATGGAATCGAATGATATCGAATGGAATCGAATGGAATGGAATGGAATAGAATGGAATCAACCCGAGTGGAACGGAATGGAATGGAATGGAATAGAATGGAATGGAACGGAATGGAATGGAATGGAATAGAATGGAATGGAATGAAATGGAATGGAATGGAATGGAATGGAATGGAATGGAATCGAATGGAATGGAATGGAATGCAATGGAATGGAATGGAATGGAATGGAATGGAATGGAATGGAATGGAATGGAATGGAATGGAATGGAAAGGAATGGAAAGGAATCAACCCGAATAGAACGGAATGGAATGGAGTGGAATGGAATGGAATCGAATGGAATGGAATGGAATGGAATGGAATAGAATGGAATGGAATGGAATGGAATGGAATGGAATGGAATGGAATGGAATGGAATCGAATGGAATCGAATGGAATCGAATGGAATCGAATGGAATGGAATGGAATAGAATGGAATCAACCCGAGTAGAACGGAATGGAATGGAATGGAATGGAATGGAATGGAATGGAATGGAATGGAATGGAATGGAATGCAATGGAATGGAATGGAATCAACACGAGTAGAATGGAATGGATTGAAATGGCATGGAATGGAATGGAATGTAATGGAATGTAATGGAATAGAGTGGAATGGAATGGAATGGAATGGAATGGATTGGAATGGAATGGAATGGAATGGAATGGAATGGAATGGAATGGAATCCACCCGAGTAGAATGGAATAGATTGGAATGGAATGGAATGGAATGGAATGGAATCGAGTGGAATGGAATGGAATGGAATGGAATGGAATGGAATGGAATGGAATGGAATGGAATCAACCCGAGTAGAATGGAATGGATTGGAATTGAATGGAATGGAATGGAATTGAATGGAATGGAATGGAAAGGAATGGAATGGAATGGAATGGAATGAAATGGAATGGAATGGAATCAACCCGAGTAGAATGGAATGCAATGGAATGGAATGGAATGGGATGGAATGGAATCGAATGATATCGAATGGAATCGAATGGAATGGAATGGAATAGAATGGAATCAACCCGAGTGGAACGGAATGGAATAGAATGGAATGGAATGGAATGGAATGGAATAGAATGGAATGGAATGGAATGGAATGGAATGGAATGGAATGGAATGGAATGGAATCGAATGGAATCGAATGGAATGCAATGGAATGGAATGGAATGGAATGGAATGGAATGGAATGGAATGGAATGGAATGGAATGGAATGGAATGGAATCAACCCGAATAGAACGGAATGGAATGGAGTGGAATGGAATGGAATGGAATGGAATGGAATGGTATAGAATGGAATGGAATGGAATGGAATGGAATGGAATGGAATGGAATGGAATGGAATGGAATCGAATGGAATCGAATGGAATCGAATGGAATCGAATGGAATGGAATGGAATGGAATGGAATGGAATGGAATTGAACTGAATTGAATGGAATAGATTGGAATGGAATGGAATGGAATGGAATGGAATGGAATGGAATGGAAAGGAATGGAATGGAATGGAATCGAATGGAATCGAATGGAATGGAATCGAATGGAATGGAATGGAATGGAATGGAATCAACCCGAGTAGAATGGAATGGATTGGAATGGAATGGAATGGAATTGAATGGAATCGAATGGAATCGAATGGAATCGAATGGAATAGAATGGAATAGATTGGAATGGAATGGAATGGAATGGAATGGAATGGAATGGAATGGAATGGAATGGAATGGAATGGAGTGGAATCAACCCGAGTAGAACGGAATGGAATGGAAAGGAATGGAATGGAATGGAATGGAATGGAACGGAATGGAATGGAATGGAATGGAATGGAATTCAATGGAATGGAATGGGATGGAATGGAATGGAATGGAACGGAATGGAATGGAATGGAATCGAATGGAATCAAATGGAGTCGAATGCAATGGAATGAAATGGAATCAACCCGTGTAGAATGGAATGGATTGGAATGGAATGGAATGGAATGGAATGGAGTGGAATGGAATGGAAAGGAATGGAATGGAATCAACCCGAGTAGAACGGAATGGAAAGGAATGGAATGGAATGGAATGGAATGGAATGGAATGGAATGGAATCGAAAGGAATCGAATGGAATAGAATGGAATATAATGGAATGGAAAGGAATGGAATGGAATGGAGACAACCCGAGTAGAATGGAATGGATTGGAATGGAATGGAATGGAAAGTAATGGAATGGAATGGAATGGAATGGAATGGAATGGAATGGAATGGAATGGAATGGAATGGAATCTAATCAACCAAAGTAGAACTAAATGGAATGGAAAGGAATGGAATGGAATGGAATGGAATGGAATGGAATGGAATTCAATGGAGTAGAATGGAATGGAATAGAATGGAATGGAATGGAATGGAATCGAATGGAATCGTATGGAATGGAATGGAATGGAATGGAATGCAATAGAATGGAATCAACCCGACAAGAACGGAATGGAATGGAATGGAATGGAATGGAATGGAATGGAATGGAATGGAATGGAATGGAATGGAATTTAATGGAATAGAATGGAATCGAAAGGAATAGAATGGAATGGAATGGAATGGAATGGAATGGAATGGAATGGAATGGAATGGAATGAAATGGAATCAACCCGAGTAGAATGGAATGGATTGGAATGGAATGGAATGGAATGGAATGGAATGGAATGGAATTGAATGGAATGGAATCGAATGGAATGGAATGGAATGGAATGGAATGGAATGGAATGGAATGGAATCGAACGGAATCGAATGGAATGGAATGGAATAAAATGGAATGGAATGGAATGGAATGGAATGGAATGGAATGGAATGGAATGGAGTCACCCCGAGTAGAATGGAATGGATTGGAATGGAATGGAATGGAAAGTAATGGAATGGAACGGAATGGAATGGAATGGAGTGGAATGGAATGGAATGGAATGGAATGGAATGGAATGGAATGGAATCAACACGAGTAGACCTAAATGGAATGGAAAGGAATGGAATGGAATGGAATAGAATGTAATGGAATGGAATTCAATGGAGTAGAATGGAATGGAATAGAATGGAATGGAATGGAATGGAATGGAATGGAATGGAATGGAATGGAATGGAATGGAATAGAATGGAATCAACCCGACTAAAACGGAATGGAATGGAATGGAATGGAATGGAATGGAATGGAATGGAATGGAATGGAATGGAATCGAATGGAGTGGAATGGAATGGAATAGAATGGAATGGAATGGAATGGAATGGAATGGAATCCACCCGAGTAGAATGGAATGGATAGGAATGGAAAGGAAAGAATTGAATGGAATCGAGTGGAATCGAATGGAATGGAATGGAATGGAATGGAATGGAATGGAATGGAATGGAATGGAATGGAATGGAATCAACCCGAGTAGAATGGAATGGATTGGAATGGAATGGAATGGAATGGAATGGAATGGAATGGAATGGAATGGAATGGAGTCAACCCGAGTAGAATGGAATGGATTGGAATGGAATGGAATGGAATGGAATGGAATCGAATGGAATCGAATGGACTGGAGTGGAATGGAATGGAATGGAATGGAATGGAATGGAATGGAATTCAATGGAATAGAATGGAATGGAATCGAATGGAATCGAATGGAGACGAATGGAATGGAATGGAATGGAATGGAATGGAATGGAATGGAATGGAATCAACCAGAGTAGAATAGAATGTATTGGAATGGAATGGATTGGAATGGAATGAAATGGAATGGAATGGAATGGAATGGAATGGAATGGAATGGAATGGAATGGAATGGAGTCAATCAGAGTAGAACGGAATGGAATGGAATGGAATGGAATGGAATGGAATGGAATGGAATGGAATGGAATGGAATGGAATGGAATTCAATGGAATAGAATGGAATGGAAGGGAATAGAATGGAATGGAATGGAATCGAATGGAATCGAATGGAATCGAACGGAATGGAATGGAATAGAATGGAATCAACCCGAGTAGAACGGAATGGAATGGAATGGAATGGAATGGAATGGAATCGAATGGAATGGAATGGAATGCAATGGAATGGAATGGAATGGAATGGAATGGAATGAAACAGAATGGAATGGAATGGAATGGAATGGAATGGAGTGGAATTCAATGGAATAGAATGGAATGGAAGGGAATGGAATGGAATGGAATGGAATCGAATGGAATCGAATGGAATCGAACGGAATGGAATGGAATAGAATGGAATCAACCCGAGTAGAACGGAATGGAATGGAATGGAATGGAATGGAATGGAATGGAATGGAATGGAATGGAATGGAATGGAATGGAATTCAATGGAACAGAATGGAATGGAATCGAATGGAATCGAATGGAGACGAATGGAATGCAATGGAATGGAATGGAATGGAATGGAATGGAATCAACCAGAGTAGAATGGAATGAATTGGAATGGAATGGAATGGAATGGAATGGAATGGAACGGAATGGAATGGAATCGAATGGAATGGAATGGAATGGAATGGAATGGAATGGAATGGAATGGAATGGAATGGAGTCAATCAGAGTAGAACGGAATGGAATGGAATGGAATGGAATGGAATGGAATTCAATGGAATAGAATGGAATGGAAGGGAATGAAATGGAATGGAATGGAATCGAATGGAATCGAATGGAATCGAATGGAATGGAATGGAAAAGAATGGAATCAACCCGAGTAGAACGGAATGCAATGGAATGGAATGGAATGGAATGGAGTCGAATGGAATGGAATGGAATGGAATGGAATGGAATGGAATGGAATGGAATTCAATGGAATAGAATGGAATGGAATGGAATGGAATAAAATGAAATGGAATGGAATGGAATCGAATGTAATAGAATGGAATGGAATGGAATGGAATGGAATAGAATGGAATGGAATGGAATGGGATGGAGTGGAATCAACCCGAGTAGAACAGAATGGAATGGAATGGAATGGAATGGAATGGAATGGAATGGAATGGAATGGAATCGAATGGAATCGAATGGAATGGAATGGAATGGAATGGAATCATCCCAAGTAGAATGGAATGGATTGGAATGGAATGGAATGGAATGGAATGGAATCGAATCGAATGGAACGCAATGGAATGGAATGGAATGGAATGGAATGGAATGGAATGGAATGGAATGGAATCAACCCGAGTAGAATAGAATGGATTGGAATGGACTGGAATGGAATGGAATGGAATGCAATCAATCCGAGTAGAATGGAATGGAATGGAATGGAATGGAATTCAATGTAATAGAATGGAATTGAGTCAACCCGCGTGTAACGGAATGGAACGGAACGGAAAGGAACGGAACGGAATGGAACGGAATCAACCCGATCAGAACGGAACGGAATGGGACGGGACGGGACGGGACGGGACGCGTCGGGATGGGACGGAATGGAACGGAACGGAACGGCATGGAATCAACCCGAGTAGAATGGAATGGAATGGAATGGAATGGAATGGAATGGAATGGAATGGAATGGAATAGAATAGAATGGAATTGAATCAACCCGCGTGGAACTGAATGGAACGGAACGGAAAGGAACGGAACGGAGTGGAATGGAATCAAACCGAGTACAACGGCACGGGACGGGACGGGACGTGATGGGACGGGACGGGACGGGACGGGACGGGACGGGACGTGTCGGGACGGAACGGAACGGAACGGAACTCAATGGATTCAAGCCGAGTAGAACGGAATGGAATAGAATGGAATGGAATGGAATGGAATGGAATCGAATGGAATGCAATGGAATGGAATGGAATGGAATGGAATGGAATGGAATGAAATCAACCCGAATAGAACGGAATGGAATGGAGTGGAATGGAATGGAATGGAATGGAATGGAATGCAATGGAATGGAATGGAATGGAATGGAATGGAATATAATGGAATGGAAAGAACCCGAGTGGAATCGAAAGGAATGGAATGGAATGGAATGATGAACCCGAGTAGAATGGAATGGTTTGGAATGAAATGGAATGGAATGGAATGGAATGGAATGGAATGGAATGGAATGGAATGGAATGGAATGGAATGGAATCAACCCGAGTAGAACGGAATGGGTTGGAATGGAAAGGAGTGGAATGGAATGGAATGGAATGGAATGGAATGGAATGGAATGGAGTGGAATCAACCCGAGTAGAATGGAATGGAATGGAATGGAATGGAATGGAATGGAATGGAATGGAATGGAATGGAATGGAATGGAATGGAATAGAAAGGAATGGAATGGAATGGAATGGAATGGAATGGAATGGAATGGAATGGAATGGAATGGAATGGAATCAACCCGAGTAGAATGGAATGGATTGGAATGGATTGGAATGGAATGGAATGGAATGGAATGGAATGGAATGGAATGGAAAGGAATCGAATGGAATGGAATGGAATGGAATGGAATGGAATGGAATGGAATGGAAAGGAATGGAATGGAATGGATTGGAATGGAATGGAATGGAATCGAACGGAATCGAATGGAATAGAATGGAATATAATGGAATGGAATAGAATGGAATGGAATGGAGTCAACCCGAGTAGAATATAATGGATTGGAATGGAATGGAATGGAAAGTAATGGAATGGAATGGAATGGAATGGAATGGAATGGAATGGAATGGAATGGAAAGGAATGGAATGGAATGGAATGGAATGGAAACGAATGGAATGGAATGGAATGGAATCAACCCGAGTAGAACTAAATGGAATGGAAAGGAATGGAATGGAATGGAATTGAATGGAATGGAATGGAATTCAGTGGAGTAGAATGGAATGGAATAGAATGGAATGGAATGGAATGGAATGGAATGGAATCGAATGGAATGGAATGGAATGGAATGGAATGGAATAGAATGGAATCAACCCGACTAGAACGGAATGGAATGGAATGGAATGGAATGGAATGGAATGGAATGGAATGGAATGGAATGGAATGGAATGGAGTGGAATCAACCCGAGTAGAACGGAATGGAATGGAATGGAATGGAATGGAATGGAATGGAATGGAATGGAATGGAATGGAATGGAATGGAATGGAATTTAATGGAATGGAATGGAATCGAAAGGAATGGAATGGAATGGAATGGAATGGAATGGAATGGAATGGAATGGAATGGAATCAACCCGAGTAGAATGGAATGGATTGGAATGGAATGGAATGGAATGGAATGGAATGGAATGGAATGGAATCGAATGGAATGGAATGGAATCGAATGGAATGGAACGGAATGGAATGGCATGGAATGGAATGGAATCGAACGGAATCGAATGGAATGGATTGGAATATAATGGAATGGAATGGAATGGAATGGAATGGAATGGAATGGAATGGAGTCAACCCGAGTAGAATGGAATGGATTGGAATGGAATGGAATGGAAAGTAATGGAATGGAATGGAATGGAATGGAATGGAATGGAATGGAATGGAATGGAATGGAATGGAATGGAATGGAATCAACCCGAGTAGAACTAAATGGAATGGACAGGAATGGAATGGAATGGAATAGAATGGAATGGAACGGAATTCAATGGAGTAGAATGGAATGGATTAGAATGGAATGGAATGGAATGGAATGGAATGGAATGGAATGGAATCGAATGGAATGGAATGGAATGGAATGGAATGGAATGGAATGGAATGGAATGGAATGGAATCCACCCAAGTAGAATGGAATGGATTGGAATGGAATGGAAAGAATGGAATGGAATCGAGTGGAATCGAATGGAATGGAATGGAATGGAATGGAATGGAATGGAATGGAATGGAATGGAATGGAATCAACAAGAGTAGAATGGAATGGATAGGAATGGAATGGAATGGAATGGAATCGAATGGAATCGAATGGAATGGAATGGAATGGAATGGAATGAAATGGAATGGAATGGAATCAACCCGAGTAGAACGGAATGGAATGGAATGGAATGGAATGGGATGGAATGGAATCGAATGATATCGAATGGAATCGAATGGAATGGAATCGAATGGAATCGAATGGAATGCAATGGAATGGAATGGAATGGAATGGAATGGAATGGAATGGAATGGAATGGAATGGAATGGAATGGAATCAACCCGAGTAGAATGGAATTGATTGGAATGGAATGGATTGGAATGGAATGGAATCGAACGGAATCGAATGGAATGGAGTGGAATGGAATGGAATGGAATGGAATGGAATGGAATGGAATGGAATCAACCCGAGTAGAACGGAATGGAATGGAATGGAATGGAATAGAATGGAATGGAATGGAATGGAATGGAATGGAATGGAATGTAATGGAATTCAATGGAATAGAATGGAATGGAATCGAATGGAATCGAATGGAGACGAATGGAGTGGAATGGAATGGAATGGAATGGAATGGAATCAACCAGAGTAGAATGGAATGTATTGGAATGGAATGGAATGGAATGGAATGGAATGGAATGGAATCGAATGGAATGGAATGGAAAGGAATGGAATGGAATGGAATGGAGTCAATCAGAGTAGAACGGAATGGAATGGAATGGAATGGAATGGAATGGAATGGAATGGAATGGAATGGAATGGAATGGAATTCAATGGAATAGAATGGAATGGAAGGGAATGGAATGGAATGGAATGGAATCGAATGGAATCGAATGGAATCGAACGGAATGGAATGGAATAGAATGGAATAAACCCGAGTAGAACGGAATGGAATGGAATGGAATGGAATGGAATGGAATGGATTCGAATGGAATGGAATGGAATCGAATGGAATGGAATGGAATGGAATGAAATGGAATGGAATGAAACTGAATGGAATGGAATGGAATGGAATGGAATGGAATGGAATGGAATGGAATGGAATGGAATGGAATCAACCCGAGTAGAATGGAATGGATTGGAATGGAATGGAATGGAATGGAATGGAATGGAATGGAATGGAATGGAATGGAATCAATCCGAGTAGAATGGAATGGAATGGAATACAATGTAACCGAAAGGAATTGAATCAACCCATGTGGAATGGAACGGGATGGGACGGGACGGGACGGGATGGGACGGGTCGGGATGGAACGGAATGGAACGGAATGGAACGGCATGGAATCAACCCGAGTAGAATGGAATGGAATGGAAAGGAATAGAATAGAATAGAATGGAATTGAACCAACCCGCGTGGAACGGAATGGAACGGAATGGAAACGAGCGGAACGGAATGCAAAGGAATCAACCCGAGTAAAACGGAACGGGACGGGACGGGACGGGACGGGACGGAACGGAACGGAACCAAACTCAATGGAATCAACCCGAGTAGAACGGAATGGAATAAATGGAAAGGAATGGAATGGAATGGAATGGAATGGAATGGAATGGAATGGAATGGAATGGAGTGGAATGGAATGGAATGGAATGGAATGGAAATCAACCCGAGTAGAACGGAATGGAATGGAATGGAATGGAATGGAATGGAATGGAATGGAATGGAATGGAATGGAATGGAATGAGCCCGAGTGGAATGGAATGGAATGGAAGGGAATGGAATGGAATGGAATGTAATGGAATGGAATGATCAACCCAAGTGGAATGGAATGGAATGGAATGGAATGGAATGGAATGGAATGGAATGGAATGGAATGGAATGCAGTGGAATCAACCCGAGGAGAACGGAATGGAATGGAATGGAATGGAATGGAATGGAATGGAATGGAATGGAATGGAATGGAATGGAATGGAATGGAATTCATTGGAATAGAATGGAATGGAATGGAATGGAATAAAATGAAATGGAATGGAATGGGATCGAATGGAATAGAATGGAATCGAATGGAATGGAATGGAATAGAATGGAATGGAAAGGAATGGAGTGGAATCAACCCGAGTAGAACAGAATGGAATGGAATGGAATGGAATGGAATGGAATGGAATGGAATCGAATGGAATCGAATGGAATGGAATGGAATGGAATGGAATGAACCCAAGTAGAATGGAATGGATTGGAATGGAATGGAATGGAATGGAATGGAATCGAATCGAATGGAACGCAATGGAATGGAATGGAATGGAATGGAATGGAATGGAATGGAATGGAATGGAATGGAATCAACCCGAGTGGAATGGAATGGATTGGAATGGACTGGAATGGAATGGAATGGAATGCAATCAATCCGAGTAGAATGGAATGGAATGAAATGGAATGGAATTCAATGTAATAGAATGGAATTGAATCAACCCGCGTGTAACGGAATGGAATGGAACGGAAAGGAACGGAACGGAATGGAACGGAATCAACCCGATCAGAACGGAACGGAATGGGACGGGGCGGGACGGGACGGGACGCGTTGGGATGGGACAGAATGGAACGGAACGGAACGGCATGGAATCAACCCGAGTAAAATGGAATGGAATGTAATGGAATGGAATGGAATGGAATGGAATGGAATGGAATGGAATAGAATAGAATGGAATTGAATCAACCCGCGTGGAACTGAATGGAACGGAACGGAAAGGAACGGAACGGAGTGGAATGGAATCAACCCGAGTACAACGGCACGGGACGGGACGGGACGGGACGAGACGGGACGGGATGGGACGTGTCGGGACGGAACGGAACGGAACGGAATTCAATAGATTCAAGCCGAGTAGAACGGAATGGAATAGAATGGAATGGAATGGAATGGAATGGAATGGAATGGAATGGAATGGAATGGAATGGAATGGAATGGAATGGAAATCAACTTGAGTAGAACGGAATGGAATGGAATGGAATGGAATGGAATGGAATGGAATGGAATGGAATGGAATGGAATGGAATGAACCCGAGTGGAATGGAATGGAATGGAATGGAATGGAATGGAATGATGAACCCGAGTAGAATGGAACGGTTTGGAATGAAATGGAATGGAATGGAATGGAATGGAATCGAATGGAATGGAATGGAATGGAATGGAATGGAATGGAATGGAATGGAATGGAATGGAATGGAATGGAATGGAATGGAATGGAGTGGAATGGAATGGAATGGAATGGAATCAACCCGAGTAGAACGGAATGGGTTGGAATGGAAAGGAATGGAATGGAATGGAATGGAATGGAATGGAATGGAATGGAATGGATTGGAATGGAATGGAATGGAATGGAATGGAATCGAACGGAATCGAATGGAATAGAATGGAATATAATGAAATGGAATGGAATGGAATGGAATGGAATGGAGTCAACCCGAGTAGAATGGAATGGATTGGAATGGAATGGAATGGAAAGTAATGGAATGGAATGGAATGGAATGGAATGGAATGGAATGGAATGGAATGGAATGGAATGGAATGGAATGGAATCAACCCGAGTAGAACTAAATGGATTGGAAAGGAATGGAATGGAATGGAATTGAATGGAATGGAATGGAATTCAATGGAGTAGAATGGAATGGAATAGAATGGAATGGAATGGAATGGAATGGAATGGAATGGAATGGAATGGAATGGAATGGAATGGAATGGAATGGAATGGAATCAACCCGACTAGAACGGAATGGAATGGAATGGAATGGAATGGAATGGAATGGAATGGAATGGAATGGAATGGAATGGAATGGAATGGAATCCACCCGAGTAGAATGGAATGGATTGGAATGGAATGGAAAGGAATGGAATGGAATCGAGTGGAATCGAATGGAATGGAATGGAATGGAATGGAATGGAATGGTATGGAATGGAATGGAATGGAATCAACCTGAGTAGAATGCAATGGATTGGAATGGAATGGAATGGAATGGAATCGAATGGAATCGAAAGAAATGGAATGGAATGGAATGGAATCAACCCGAGTGGAACGGAACGGAATGGAATGGAATGGAATGGAATGGAATGGAATGGAATGGAATGGAATGGAATGGAATGGAATGGAATCGAATGGAATCGAATGGAATGCAATGGAATGGAATGGAATGGAATGGAATGGAATGGAATGGAATGGAATGGAATAAACCCGAGTAGAACTAAACGGAATGGAAAGGAATGGAATGGAATGGAATAGAATGGAATGGAATGGAATTCAATGGAGTAGAATGGAATGGAATAGAATGGAATGGAATGGAATGGAATGGTATGGAATGGAATGGAATAGAATGGAATCAACCCGACTAGAACGGAATGGAATGGAACGGAATGTAACGGAATGGAATGGAATGTTATGGAATGGAATGGAATAGAATGGAATCAACCCGACTAGAACGGAATGGAATGGAACGGAATGTAACGGAATGGAATGGAATGGAATGGAATGGAATGGAATGGAATGGAATCGAATGGAATGGAATGGAATGGAATGGAATGGAATGGAATGGAATGGAATGGAATGGAATGGAATCCACCCGAGTAGAATGGAATGGATTGGAATGGAATAGAAAGAATGGAATGGAATCGAGTGGAATCGAATGGAATGGAATGGAATCAAACGGAGTAGAATGGAATGGATTGGAATGGAATGGAATGAAATGGAATCGAATGGAATCGAATGGAATGGAATGGAATGGAATGGAATGAAATGGAATGGAATGGAATCAACCCGAGTAGAACGGAATGGAATGGAATGGAATGGAATGGGATGGAATGGAATCGAATGATCTCGAATGGAATCGAATGGAATGGCATCGAATGGAATCGAATGGAATGCAATGGAATGGAATGGAATGGAATGGAATGGAATGGAATCGAATGGAATGGAATGGAATCAACCCGAGTAGAATGGAATAGATTGGAATGGAATGGAATGGAATGGAATGGAATCGAATGGAATCGAATGGAATGGAGTGGAATGGAATGGAATATAATGGAATGGAATGGAATCAACCCGAGTAGAATGGAATGGAATGGAATGGAATGGAATGGAATGGAATGGAATGGAATTCAATGGAATAGAAAGGAATGGAATCGAATGGAATCGAATGGAGATGAATGGAATGGAATGGAATGGAATGGAATGGAATCAACCAGAGTAGAATGGAATGTATTGGAATGGAATGCAATGGAATGGAATGGAATGGAATGGAATCGAATGGAATGGAACGGAATGGAATGGAATGGAATGGAATGGAATGGAGTCAATCACAGTAGAACGGAATAGAATGGAATGGAATGGAATGGAATGGAATGGAATGGAATGGAATTCAATGGAATAGAATGGAATGGAAGGGAATGGAATGGAATGGAATGGAATCGAATGGAATCGAATGGAATCGAAAGGAATGGAATGGAATAGAATGGAATCAACCCGAGTAGAACGGAATGGAATGGAATGGAATGGAATGGAATGGAATTGAATGGAATGGAATGGAATGGAATGGAATGGAATGAAACTGAATGGAATGGAATGGAATGGAATGGAATGGAATGGAATTCAATGGAATAGAATGGAATGGAATGGAATGGAATAAAATGAAATGGAATGGAATGGAATCGAATGGAATAGAATGGAATCGAATGGAATGGAATGGAATAGAATGGAATGGAATGGAATGGAATGGAATGGAATGGAATGGAATGGAATGGAATGGAATGGAATCGAATGGAATCGAATGGAATGGAATGGAATGGAATGGAATCAACCCAAGTAGAATGGAATGGATTGGAATGGAATGGAATGGAATGGAATCGAATGGAACGCAATGGAACGGAATGGAATGGAATGGAATGGAATGGAATGGAATGGAATGGAATGGAATCAACCCGAGTAGAATGGAATGGATTGGAATACAATGGAATGGAATGGAATGGAATGCAATAGAATAGAATGGAATTGAATCAACCCGCGTGGAACTGAATGGAACGGTACGGAAAGGAACGGAACGGAGTGGAATGGAATCAACACGAGTACAACGGCACGGGACGGGACGGGACTGGTTGGGACGGGACGGGACGGGACGGGACGGGACGGGACGTGTCGGGATGGAACGGAATGGAACGGAACCCAATGGATTCAAGCCGACTAGAACGGAATGGAATACAATGGAATGGAATGGAATGGAATGGAATGGAATGGAATGGAATGGAATGGAATGGAATGGAATGGAATGGAATGGAATGGAATGGAATGGAATGGAATGGATTCAACCCGAATAGAACGGAATGGAATGGAGTGGAATGGAATGGAATGGAATGGAATGGAATGGAATGGAATGGAATGGAATGGAATAGAATGGAAATCAACCTGAGTAGAACGGAATGGAATGGAATGGAATGGAATGGAATGGAATGGAATGGAATGGAAAGAACCCGAGTGGAATGGAATGGAATGGAATGGAATGGAATGATGAACCCGAGTAGAATGGAATGGTTTGGAATGAAATGGAATGGAATGGAATCGAATGGAATCGAATGGAATGGAATGGAATGGAATGGAATGGAATGGAATGGAATGGAATGGAATGGAATGGAATGGAATGGAATCAACCCGAGTAGAACGGAATGGGTTGGAATGGAAAGGATTGGAATGGAATGGAATGGAATGGAATGGAATGGAATGGAATGGAATGGAGTGGAATCAAACCGTTTAGAACGGAATGGAATGGAATGGAATGGAATGGAATGGAATGGAATGGAATGGAATGGAATGGAATTGAATGGAATGGAATGGAATGGAATAGAAAGGAAAGGAATGGAATGGAATGGAATGGAATGGAATGGAATGGAATGGAATGGAATGGAATCAACCCGAGTAGAATGGAATGGATTGGAATGGGATGGAATGGAATTGAATGGAATGGAATGGAATTGAATGGAATGGAATGGAATCGAATGGAATGGAATGGAATGGAATGGAATGGAATGGAATGAAACTGAATGGAATGGAATGGAATTGAATGGAATGGAATGGAATGGAATTCAATGGAATAGAATGGAATGGAATGGAATGGAATAAAATGAAATGGAATGGAATGGAATCGAATGGAATAGAATGGAATCGAATGGAATGGAATGGAATAGAATGGAATGGAATGGAATGGAATGGAGTGGAATCAACACGAGTAGAACAGAATGGAATGGAATGGAATGGAATGGAATGGAATGGAATGGAATGGAATGGAATCGAATGGAATCGAATGGAATGGAATGGAATGGAATGGAATCAACCCAAGTAGAATGGAATGGATTGGAATGGAATGGAATGGAATGGAATGGAATGGAATGGAATCGAATGGAACGCAAGGGAATGGAATGGAATGGAATGGAATGGAATGGAATGGAATGGAATGGAATGGAATGGAATGGAATGGAATGGAATGGAATGGAATCAACCCGAGTAGAATGGAATGGATTGGAATGGAATGGAATGGAATGGAATGGAATGCAATAGAATAGAATGGAATTGAATCAACACGCGTGGAACTGAATGGAACGGTACGGAATGGAACGGAACGGAGTGGAGTGGAATCAACCCGAGTACAACGGCACGGGACGGGACGGGACGGGATGGGACGGGACGGGACGGGACGGGACGGGACGTGTCGGGATGGAACGGAACGGAACGGAACCCAATGGATTCAAGCCGACTAGAACGGAATGGAATAGAATGGAATGGAATGGAATGGAATGGAATGGAATGGAATGGAATGGAATGGAATGGAATGGAATGGAATGGAATGGAATCAACCCGAATAGAACGGAATGGAATGGAGTGGAATGGAATGGAATGGAATGGAATGGAATGGAATGGAATGGAATGGAATGGAATAGAATGGAAATCAACCTGAGTAGAACGGAATGGAATGGAATGGAATGGAATGGAATGGAATGGAATGGAATGGAAGGAACCCGAGTGGAATGGAATGGAATGGAATGAAATGGAATGAAATGACGAACCCGAGTAGAATGGAATGGTTTGGAATGAAATGGAATGGAATGGAATGGAATGGAATGGAATGGAATGGAATGGAATGGAATGGAATCAACCTGAGTAGAACGGAATGGGTTGGAATGGAAAGGAATAGAATGGAATGGAATGGAATGGAATGGAATGGAATGGAATGGAGTGGAATCAAATCGATTAGAACGGAATGGAATGGAATGGAATGGAATGGAATGGAATGGAATGGAATGGAATGGAATGGAATGGAATAGAAAGGAAAAGAATGGAATGGAATGGAATGGAATGGAATGGAATGGAATGGAATCAACCCGAGTAGAATGGAATGGATTGGAATGGAATGGAATGGAATGGAATGGAATGGAATGGAATGGAATCGAATGGAATGGAATGGAATGGAATGGAATGGAATGGAATGGAATGGAATGGAATGGAATGGAATGGAATGGAATCGAACGGAATCGAATGGAATAGAATGGAATATAATGGAAAGGAATGGAATGGAATTGAATGGAATGGAATGGAATGGAATGGAATGGAGTCAACCCGAGTAGAATGGAATGGATTGGAATGGAATGGAATGGAAAGTAATGGAATGGAATGGAATGGAATGGAATGGAATGGAATGGAATGGAATGGAATGGAATGGAATCAACCCGAGTAGAACTAAATGGAATGGAAAGGAATGGAATGGAATGGAATGGAATGGAATGGAATGGAATGGAATTCAATGGAGTAGAATGGAATAGAATAGAATGGAATGGAATGGAATGGAATGGAATGGAATGGAATGGAATGGAATGGAATGGAATAGAATGGAATCAACACGACTAGAACTGAATGGAATGGAATGGAATGGAATGGAATGGAATGGAATTTAATGGAATGGAATGGAATCGAAAGGAATGGAATGGAATGGAATGGAATGGAATGGAATGGAATGGAATGGAATGGAATGGAATGGAATCAACCCGAGTAGAATGGAATGGATTGGAATGGAATGGAATGGAATGGAATGGAATGGAATAGAATCGAATGGAATGGAATGGAATGGAATGGAATGGAATGGAATGGAATGGAATGGAATCGAAAGGAATCGAATGGAATGGAATGGATTATAATGGAATGGAATGGAATGGAATGGAATGGAATGGAATGGAGTCAACCAGAGTAGAATGGAATGGATTGGAATGGAATGGAATGGAAAGTAATGGAATGGAATGGAATGGAATGGAATGGAATGGAATGGAATGGAATGGAATGGAATGGAATGGAATGGAATGGAATGGAATGGAATGGAATGGAATGGAATCAACCCGATTAGAAGTAAATGGAATGGAATGGAATGGAATGGAATGGAATAGAATGGAATGGAATGGAATTCAATGGAGTAGAATGGAATGGAATAGAATGGAATGGAATGGAATGGAATGGAATGGAATGGAATGGAATGGAATGGAATGGAATGGAATAGAATGGAATCAACCCGACTAGAACGGAATGGAATGGAATGGAATGGAATGGAATGGAATGGAATGGAATGGAATGGAATGGAATGGAATGGAATGGAATGGAATGGAATGGAGTGGAATGGAATCCACCCAAGTAGAATGGAATGGATTGGAATGGAATGGAAAGAATGGAATGGAAACGAGTGGAATCGAATGGAATGGAATGGAATGGAATGGAATGGAATGGAATGGAATGGAATGGAATGGAATCAACCCGAGTAGAACGGAATGGGTTGGAATGGAAAGGAGTGGAATGGAATGGAATGGAATGCAATGGAATGGAATGGAATGGAGTGGAATCAACCCGAGTAGAACGGAATGGATTGGAATGGAATGGAATGGAATTGAATGGAATCGAATGGAATCGAATGGAATCGAATGGAATAGAATGGAATAGATTGGAATGGAATGGAATGGAATGGAATGGAATGGAATGGAATGGAATGGAATGGAATGGAATGGAGTGGAATCAACCCGAGTAGAACGGAATGGAATGGAAAGGAATGGAATGGAATGGAATGGAATGGAACGGAATGGAATGGAATGGAATGGAATGGAATTCAATGGAATGGAATGGGATGGAATGGAATGGAATGGAACGGAATGGAATGGAATGGAATCGAATGGAATCAAATGGAGTCGAATGCAATGGAATGAAATGGAATCAACCCGTGTAGAATGGAATGGATTGGAATGGAATGGAATGGAATGGAATGGAGTGGAATGGAATGGAAAGGAATGGAATGGAATCAACCCGAGTAGAACGGAATGGAAAGGAATGGAATGGAATGGAATGGAATGGAATGGAATGGAATGGAATCGAAAGGAATCGAATGGAATAGAATGGAATATAATGGAATGGAAAGGAATGGAATGGAATGGAGACAACCCGAGTGGAATGGAATGGATTGGAATGGAATGGAATGGAAAGTAATGGAATGGAATGGAATGGAATGGAATGGAATGGAATGGAATGGAATGGAATGGAATGGAATGGAATCTAATCAACCAAAGTAGAACTAAATGGAATGGAAAGGAATGGAATGGAATGGAATGGAATGGAATGGAATGGAATGGAATTCAATGGAGTAGAATGGAATGGAATAGAATGGAATGGAATGGAATGGAATCGAATGGAATCGTATGGAATGGAATGGAATGGAATGGAATGCAATAGAATGGAATCAACCCGACAAGAACGGAATGGAATGGAATGGAATGGAATGGAATGGAATGGAATGGAATGGAATGGAATGGAATGGAATTTAATGGAATAGAATGGAATCGAAAGGAATAGAATGGAATGGAATGGAATGGAATGGAATGGAATGGAATGGAATGGAATGGAATGAAATGGAATCAACCCGAGTAGAATGGAATGGATTGGAATGGAATGGAATGGAATGGAATGGAATGGAATGGAATTGAATGGAATGGAATCGAATGGAATGGAATGGAATGGAATGGAATGGAATGGAATGGAATGGAATGGAATCGAACGGAATCGAATGGAATGGAATGGAATAAAATGGAATGGAATGGAATGGAATGGAATGGAATGGAATGGAATGGAATGGAGTCACCCCGAGTAGAATGGAATGGATTGGAATGGAATGGAATGGAAAGTAATGGAATGGAACGGAATGGAATGGAATGGAGTGGAATGGAATGGAATGGAATGGAATGGAATGGAATGGAATGGAATCAACACGAGTAGACCTAAATGGAATGGAAAGGAATGGAATGGAATGGAATAGAATGTAATGGAATGGAATTCAATGGAGTAGAATGGAATGGAATAGAATGGAATGGAATGGAATGGAATGGAATGGAATGGAATGGAATGGAATGGAATGGAATGGAATAGAATGGAATCAACCCGACTAAAACGGAATGGAATGGAATGGAATGGAATGGAATGGAATGGAATGGAATGGAATGGAATGGAATCGAATGGAGTGGAATGGAATGGAATAGAATGGAATGGAATGGAATGGAATGGAATGGAATCCACCCGAGTAGAATGGAATGGATAGGAATGGAAAGGAAAGAATTGAATGGAATCGAGTGGAATCGAATGGAATGGAATGGAATGGAATGGAATGGAATGGAATGGAATGGAATGGAATGGAATGGAATCAACCCGAGTAGAATGGAATGGATTGGAATGGAATGGAATGGAATGGAATGGAATGGAATGGAATGGAATGGAATGGAGTCAACCCGAGTAGAATGGAATGGATTGGAATGGAATGGAATGGAATGGAATGGAATCGAATGGAATCGAATGGACTGGAGTGGAATGGAATGGAATGGAATGGAATGGAATGGAATGGAATTCAATGGAATAGAATGGAATGGAATCGAATGGAATCGAATGGAGACGAATGGAATGGAATGGAATGGAATGGAATGGAATGGAATGGAATGGAATGGAATCAACCAGAGTAGAATAGAATGTATTGGAATGGAATGGATTGGAATGGAATGAAATGGAATGGAATGGAATGGAATGGAATGGAATGGAATGGAATGGAATGGAATGGAGTCAATCAGAGTAGAACGGAATGGAATGGAATGGAATGGAATGGAATGGAATGGAATGGAATGGAATGGAATGGAATGGAATGGAATTCAATGGAATAGAATGGAATGGAAGGGAATAGAATGGAATGGAATGGAATCGAATGGAATCGAATGGAATCGAACGGAATGGAATGGAATAGAATGGAATCAACCCGAGTAGAACGGAATGGAATGGAATGGAATGGAATGGAATGGAATCGAATGGAATGGAATGGAATGCAATGGAATGGAATGGAATGGAATGGAATGGAATGAAACAGAATGGAATGGAATGGAATGGAATGGAATGGAGTGGAATTCAATGGAATAGAATGGAATGGAAGGGAATGGAATGGAATGGAATGGAATCGAATGGAATCGAATGGAATCGAACGGAATGGAATGGAATAGAATGGAATCAACCCGAGTAGAACGGAATGGAATGGAATGGAATGGAATGGAATGGAATGGAATGGAATGGAATGGAATGGAATGGAATTCAATGGAACAGAATGGAATGGAATCGAATGGAATCGAATGGAGACGAATGGAATGCAATGGAATGGAATGGAATGGAATGGAATGGAATCAACCAGAGTAGAATGGAATGAATTGGAATGGAATGGAATGGAATGGAATGGAATGGAACGGAATGGAATGGAATCGAATGGAATGGAATGGAATGGAATGGAATGGAATGGAATGGAATGGAATGGAATGGAGTCAATCAGAGTAGAACGGAATGGAATGGAATGGAATGGAATGGAATGGAATTCAATGGAATAGAATGGAATGGAAGGGAATGAAATGGAATGGAATGGAATCGAATGGAATCGAATGGAATCGAATGGAATGGAATGGAAAAGAATGGAATCAACCCGAGTAGAACGGAATGCAATGGAATGGAATGGAATGGAATGGAGTCGAATGGAATGGAATGGAATGGAATGGAATGGAATGGAATGGAATGGAATTCAATGGAATAGAATGGAATGGAATGGAATGGAATAAAATGAAATGGAATGGAATGGAATCGAATGTAATAGAATGGAATGGAATGGAATGGAATGGAATAGAATGGAATGGAATGGAATGGGATGGAGTGGAATCAACCCGAGTAGAACAGAATGGAATGGAATGGAATGGAATGGAATGGAATGGAATGGAATGGAATGGAATCGAATGGAATCGAATGGAATGGAATGGAATGGAATGGAATCATCCCAAGTAGAATGGAATGGATTGGAATGGAATGGAATGGAATGGAATGGAATCGAATCGAATGGAACGCAATGGAATGGAATGGAATGGAATGGAATGGAATGGAATGGAATGGAATGGAATCAACCCGAGTAGAATAGAATGGATTGGAATGGACTGGAATGGAATGGAATGGAATGCAATCAATCCGAGTAGAATGGAATGGAATGGAATGGAATGGAATTCAATGTAATAGAATGGAATTGAGTCAACCCGCGTGTAACGGAATGGAACGGAACGGAAAGGAACGGAACGGAATGGAACGGAATCAACCCGATCAGAACGGAACGGAATGGGACGGGACGGGACGGGACGGGACGCGTCGGGATGGGACGGAATGGAACGGAACGGAACGGCATGGAATCAACCCGAGTAGAATGGAATGGAATGGAATGGAATGGAATGGAATGGAATGGAATGGAATGGAATAGAATAGAATGGAATTGAATCAACCCGCGTGGAACTGAATGGAACGGAACGGAAAGGAACGGAACGGAGTGGAATGGAATCAAACCGAGTACAACGGCACGGGACGGGACGGGACGTGATGGGACGGGACGGGACGGGACGGGACGGGACGGGACGTGTCGGGACGGAACGGAACGGAACGGAACTCAATGGATTCAAGCCGAGTAGAACGGAATGGAATAGAATGGAATGGAATGGAATGGAATGGAATCGAATGGAATGCAATGGAATGGAATGGAATGGAATGGAATGGAATGGAATGAAATCAACCCGAATAGAACGGAATGGAATGGAGTGGAATGGAATGGAATGGAATGGAATGGAATGCAATGGAATGGAATGGAATGGAATGGAATGGAATATAATGGAATGGAAAGAACCCGAGTGGAATCGAAAGGAATGGAATGGAATGGAATGATGAACCCGAGTAGAATGGAATGGTTTGGAATGAAATGGAATGGAATGGAATGGAATGGAATGGAATGGAATGGAATGGAATGGAATGGAATGGAATGGAATCAACCCGAGTAGAACGGAATGGGTTGGAATGGAAAGGAGTGGAATGGAATGGAATGGAATGGAATGGAATGGAATGGAATGGAGTGGAATCAACCCGAGTAGAATGGAATGGAATGGAATGGAATGGAATGGAATGGAATGGAATGGAATGGAATGGAATGGAATGGAATGGAATAGAAAGGAATGGAATGGAATGGAATGGAATGGAATGGAATGGAATGGAATGGAATGGAATGGAATGGAATCAACCCGAGTAGAATGGAATGGATTGGAATGGATTGGAATGGAATGGAATGGAATGGAATGGAATGGAATGGAATGGAAAGGAATCGAATGGAATGGAATGGAATGGAATGGAATGGAATGGAATGGAATGGAAAGGAATGGAATGGAATGGATTGGAATGGAATGGAATGGAATCGAACGGAATCGAATGGAATAGAATGGAATATAATGGAATGGAATAGAATGGAATGGAATGGAGTCAACCCGAGTAGAATATAATGGATTGGAATGGAATGGAATGGAAAGTAATGGAATGGAATGGAATGGAATGGAATGGAATGGAATGGAATGGAATGGAAAGGAATGGAATGGAATGGAATGGAATGGAAACGAATGGAATGGAATGGAATGGAATCAACCCGAGTAGAACTAAATGGAATGGAAAGGAATGGAATGGAATGGAATTGAATGGAATGGAATGGAATTCAGTGGAGTAGAATGGAATGGAATAGAATGGAATGGAATGGAATGGAATGGAATGGAATCGAATGGAATGGAATGGAATGGAATGGAATGGAATAGAATGGAATCAACCCGACTAGAACGGAATGGAATGGAATGGAATGGAATGGAATGGAATGGAATGGAATGGAATGGAATGGAATGGAATGGAGTGGAATCAACCCGAGTAGAACGGAATGGAATGGAATGGAATGGAATGGAATGGAATGGAATGGAATGGAATGGAATGGAATGGAATGGAATGGAATTTAATGGAATGGAATGGAATCGAAAGGAATGGAATGGAATGGAATGGAATGGAATGGAATGGAATGGAATGGAATGGAATCAACCCGAGTAGAATGGAATGGATTGGAATGGAATGGAATGGAATGGAATGGAATGGAATGGAATGGAATCGAATGGAATGGAATGGAATCGAATGGAATGGAACGGAATGGAATGGAATGGAATGGAATGGAATCGAACGGAATCGAATGGAATGGATTGGAATATAATGGAATGGAATGGAATGGAATGGAATGGAATGGAATGGAATGGAGTCAACCCGAGTAGAATGGAATGGATTGGAATGGAATGGAATGGAAAGTAATGGAATGGAATGGAATGGAATGGAATGGAATGGAATGGAATGGAATGGAATGGAATGGAATGGAATGGAATGGAATCAACCCGAGTAGAACTAAATGGAATGGACAGGAATGGAATGGAATGGAATAGAATGGAATGGAACGGAATTCAATGGAGTAGAATGGAATGGATTAGAATGGAATGGAATGGAATGGAATGGAATGGAATGGAATGGAATCGAATGGAATGGAATGGAATGGAATGGAATGGAATGGAATGGAATGGAATGGAATGGAATCCACCCAAGTAGAATGGAATGGATTGGAATGGAATGGAAAGAATGGAATGGAATCGAGTGGAATCGAATGGAATGGAATGGAATGGAATGGAATGGAATGGAATGGAATGGAATGGAATGGAATCAACAAGAGTAGAATGGAATGGATAGGAATGGAATGGAATGGAATGGAATCGAATGGAATCGAATGGAATGGAATGGAATGGAATGGAATGAAATGGAATGGAATGGAATCAACCCGAGTAGAACGGAATGGAATGGAATGGAATGGAATGGGATGGAATGGAATCGAATGATATCGAATGGAATCGAATGGAATGGAATCGAATGGAATCGAATGGAATGCAATGGAATGGAATGGAATGGAATGGAATGGAATGGAATGGAATGGAATGGAATGGAATGGAATGGAATCAACCCGAGTAGAATGGAATTGATTGGAATGGAATGGATTGGAATGGAATGGAATCGAACGGAATCGAATGGAATGGAGTGGAATGGAATGGAATGGAATGGAATGGAATGGAATGGAATGGAATCAACCCGAGTAGAACGGAATGGAATGGAATGGAATGGAATAGAATGGAATGGAATGGAATGGAATGGAATGGAATGGAATGTAATGGAATTCAATGGAATAGAATGGAATGGAATCGAATGGAATCGAATGGAGACGAATGGAGTGGAATGGAATGGAATGGAATGGAATGGAATCAACCAGAGTAGAATGGAATGTATTGGAATGGAATGGAATGGAATGGAATGGAATGGAATCGAATGGAATGGAATGGAAAGGAATGGAATGGAATGGAATGGAGTCAATCAGAGTAGAACGGAATGGAATGGAATGGAATGGAATGGAATGGAATGGAATGGAATGGAATGGAATGGAATTCAATGGAATAGAATGGAATGGAAGGGAATGGAATGGAATGGAATGGAATCGAATGGAATCGAATGGAATCGAACGGAATGGAATGGAATAGAATGGAATAAACCCGAGTAGAACGGAATGGAATGGAATGGAATGGAATGGAATGGAATGGATTCGAATGGAATGGAATGGAATCGAATGGAATGGAATGGAATGGAATGAAATGGAATGGAATGAAACTGAATGGAATGGAATGGAATGGAATGGAATGGAATGGAATGGAATGGAATGGAATGGAATGGAATCAACCCGAGTAGAATGGAATGGATTGGAATGGAATGGAATGGAATGGAATGGAATGGAATGGAATGGAATGGAATGGAATCAATCCGAGTAGAATGGAATGGAATGGAATACAATGTAACCGAAAGGAATTGAATCAACCCATGTGGAATGGAACGGGATGGGACGGGACGGGACGGGATGGGACGGGTCGGGATGGAACGGAATGGAACGGAATGGAACGGCATGGATTCAACCCGAGTAGAATGGAATGGAATGGAAAGGAATAGAATAGAATAGAATGGAATTGAACCAACCCGCGTGGAACGGAATGGAACGGAATGGAAACGAGCGGAACGGAATGCAAAGGAATCAACCCGAGTAAAACGGAACGGGACGGGACGGGACGGGACGGGACGGAACGGAACGGAACCAAACTCAATGGAATCAACCCGAGTAGAACGGAATGGAATAAATGGAAAGGAATGGAATGGAATGGAATGGAATGGAATGGAATGGAATGGAATGGAATGGAGTGGAATGGAATGGAATGGAATGGAATGGAAATCAACCCGAGTAGAACGGAATGGAATGGAATGGAATGGAATGGAATGGAATGGAATGGAATGGAATGGAATGGAATGGAATGAGCCCGAGTGGAATGGAATGGAATGGAAGGGAATGGAATGGAATGGAATGTAATGGAATGGAATGATCAACCCAAGTGGAATGGAATGGAATGGAATGGAATGGAATGGAATGGAATGGAATGGAATGGAATGGAATGCAGTGGAATCAACCCGAGGAGAACGGAATGGAATGGAATGGAATGGAATGGAATGGAATGGAATGGAATGGAATGGAATGGAATGGAATGGAATGGAATTCATTGGAATAGAATGGAATGGAGTGGAATGGAATAAAATGAAATGGAATGGAATGGGATCGAATGGAATAGAATGGAATCGAATGGAATGGAATGGAATAGAATGGAATGGAAAGGAATGGAGTGGAATCAACCCGAGTAGAACAGAATGGAATGGAATGGAATGGAATGGAATGGAATGGAATGGAATCGAATGGAATCGAATGGAATGGAATGGAATGGAATGGAATGAACCCAAGTAGAATGGAATGGATTGGAATGGAATGGAATGGAATGGAATGGAATCGAATCGAATGGAACGCAATGGAATGGAATGGAATGGAATGGAATGGAATGGAATGGAATGGAATGGAATGGAATCAACCCGAGTGGAATGGAATGGATTGGAATGGACTGGAATGGAATGGAATGGAATGCAATCAATCCGAGTAGAATGGAATGGAATGAAATGGAATGGAATTCAATGTAATAGAATGGAATTGAATCAACCCGCGTGTAACGGAATGGAATGGAACGGAAAGGAACGGAACGGAATGGAACGGAATCAACCCGATCAGAACGGAACGGAATGGGACGGGGCGGGACGGGACGGGACGCGTTGGGATGGGACAGAATGGAACGGAACGGAACGGCATGGAATCAACCCGAGTAAAATGGAATGGAATGTAATGGAATGGAATGGAATGGAATGGAATGGAATGGAATGGAATAGAATAGAATGGAATTGAATCAACCCGCGTGGAACTGAATGGAACGGAACGGAAAGGAACGGAACGGAGTGGAATGGAATCAACCCGAGTACAACGGCACGGGACGGGACGGGACGGGACGGGACGGGACGGGATGGGACGTGTCGGGACGGAACGGAACGGAACGGAATTCAATGGATTCAAGCCGAGTAGAACGGAATGGAATAGAATGGAATGGAATGGAATGGAATGGAATGGAATGGAATGGAATGGAATGGAATGGAATGGAATGGAATGGAAATCAACTTGAGTAGAACGGAATGGAATGGAATGGAATGGAATGGAATGGAATGGAATGGAATGGAATGGAATGGAATGGAATGGAATGAACCCGAGTGGAATGGAATGGAATGGAATGGAATGGAATGGAATGATGAACCCGAGTAGAATGGAACGGTTTGGAATGAAATGGAATGGAATGGAATGGAATGGAATCGAATGGAATGGAATGGAATGGAATGGAATGGAATGGAATGGAATGGAATGGAATGGAATGGAATGGAATGGAATGGAATGGAGTGGAATGGAATGGAATGGAATGGAATCAACCCGAGTAGAACGGAATGGGTTGGAATGGAAAGGAATGGAATGGAATGGAATGGAATGGAATGGAATGGAATGGAATGGATTGGAATGGAATGGAATGGAATGGAATGGAATCGAACGGAATCGAATGGAATAGAATGGAATATAATGAAATGGAATGGAATGGAATGGAATGGAATGGAGTCAACCCGAGTAGAATGGAATGGATTGGAATGGAATGGAATGGAAAGTAATGGAATGGAATGGAATGGAATGGAATGGAATGGAATGGAATGGAATGGAATGGAATGGAATGGAATGGAATCAACCCGAGTAGAACTAAATGGATTGGAAAGGAATGGAATGGAATGGAATTGAATGGAATGGAATGGAATTCAATGGAGTAGAATGGAATGGAATAGAATGGAATGGAATGGAATGGAATGGAATGGAATGGAATGGAATGGAATGGAATGGAATGGAATGGAATGGAATGGAATCAACCCGACTAGAACGGAATGGAATGGAATGGAATGGAATGGAATGGAATGGAATGGAATGGAATGGAATGGAATGGAATGGAATGGAATCCACCCGAGTAGAATGGAATGGATTGGAATGGAATGGAAAGGAATGGAATGGAATCGAGTGGAATCGAATGGAATGGAATGGAATGGAATGGTATGGAATGGAATGGAATGGAATCAACCTGAGTAGAATGCAATGGATTGGAATGGAATGGAATGGAATGGAATCGAATGGAATCGAAAGAAATGGAATGGAATGGAATGGAATCAACCCGAGTGGAACGGAACGGAATGGAATGGAATGGAATGGAATGGAATGGAATGGAATGGAATGGAATGGAATGGAATGGAATGGAATCGAATGGAATCGAATGGAATGCAATGGAATGGAATGGAATGGAATGGAATGGAATGGAATGGAATGGAATGGAATGGAATAAACCCGAGTAGAACTAAACGGAATGGAAAGGAATGGAATGGAATGGAATAGAATGGAATGGAATGGAATTCAATGGAGTAGAATGGAATGGAATAGAATGGAATGGAATGGAATGGAATGGTATGGAATGGAATGGAATAGAATGGAATCAACCCGACTAGAACGGAATGGAATGGAACGGAATGTAACGGAATGGAATGGAATGTTATGGAATGGAATGGAATAGAATGGAATCAACCCGACTAGAACGGAATGGAATGGAACGGAATGTAACGGAATGGAATGGAATGGAATGGAATGGAATGGAATGGAATGGAATCGAATGGAATGGAATGGAATGGAATGGAATGGAATGGAATGGAATGGAATGGAATGGAATGGAATCCACCCGAGTAGAATGGAATGGATTGGAATGGAATAGAAAGAATGGAATGGAATCGAGTGGAATCGAATGGAATGGAATGGAATCAAACGGAGTAGAATGGAATGGATTGGAATGGAATGGAATGAAATGGAATCGAATGGAATCGAATGGAATGGAATGGAATGGAATGGAATGAAATGGAATGGAATGGAATCAACCCGAGTAGAACGGAATGGAATGGAATGGAATGGAATGGGATGGAATGGAATCGAATGATCTCGAATGGAATCGAATGGAATGGCATCGAATGGAATCGAATGGAATGCAATGGAATGGAATGGAATGGAATGGAATGGAATGGAATCGAATGGAATGGAATGGAATCAACCCGAGTAGAATGGAATAGATTGGAATGGAATGGAATGGAATGGAATGGAATCGAATGGAATCGAATGGAATGGAGTGGAATGGAATGGAATATAATGGAATGGAATGGAATCAACCCGAGTAGAATGGAATGGAATGGAATGGAATGGAATGGAATGGAATGGAATGGAATTCAATGGAATAGAAAGGAATGGAATCGAATGGAATCGAATGGAGATGAATGGAATGGAATGGAATGGAATGGAATGGAATCAACCAGAGTAGAATGGAATGTATTGGAATGGAATGCAATGGAATGGAATGGAATGGAATGGAATCGAATGGAATGGAACGGAATGGAATGGAATGGAATGGAATGGAATGGAGTCAATCACAGTAGAACGGAATAGAATGGAATGGAATGGAATGGAATGGAATGGAATGGAATGGAATTCAATGGAATAGAATGGAATGGAAGGGAATGGAATGGAATGGAATGGAATCGAATGGAATCGAATGGAATCGAAAGGAATGGAATGGAATAGAATGGAATCAACCCGAGTAGAACGGAATGGAATGGAATGGAATGGAATGGAATGGAATGGAATTGAATGGAATGGAATGGAATGGAATGGAATGGAATGAAACTGAATGGAATGGAATGGAATGGAATGGAATGGAATGGAATTCAATGGAATAGAATGGAATGGAATGGAATGGAATAAAATGAAATGGAATGGAATGGAATCGAATGGAATAGAATGGAATCGAATGGAATGGAATGGAATAGAATGGAATGGAATGGAATGGAATGGAATGGAATGGAATGGAATGGAATGGAATGGAATGGAATCGAATGGAATCGAATGGAATGGAATGGAATGGAATGGAATCAACCCAAGTAGAATGGAATGGATTGGAATGGAATGGAATGGAATGGAATCGAATGGAACGCAATGGAACGGAATGGAATGGAATGGAATGGAATGGAATGGAATGGAATGGAATGGAATCAACCCGAGTAGAATGGAATGGATTGGAATACAATGGAATGGAATGGAATGGAATGCAATAGAATAGAATGGAATTGAATCAACCCGCGTGGAACTGAATGGAACGGTACGGAAAGGAACGGAACGGAGTGGAATGGAATCAACACGAGTACAACGGCACGGGACGGGACGGGACTGGTTGGGACGGGACGGGACGGGACGGGACGGGACGGGACGTGTCGGGATGGAACGGAATGGAACGGAACCCAATGGATTCAAGCCGACTAGAACGGAATGGAATACAATGGAATGGAATGGAATGGAATGGAATGGAATGGAATGGAATGGAATGGAATGGAATGGAATGGAATGGAATGGAATGGAATGGAATGGAATGGATTCAACCCGAATAGAACGGAATGGAATGGAGTGGAATGGAATGGAATGGAATGGAATGGAATGGAATGGAATGGAATGGAATGGAATAGAATGGAAATCAACCTGAGTAGAACGGAATGGAATGGAATGGAATGGAATGGAATGGAATGGAATGGAATGGAAAGAACCCGAGTGGAATGGAATGGAATGGAATGGAATGGAATGATGAACCCGAGTAGAATGGAATGGTTTGGAATGAAATGGAATGGAATGGAATCGAATGGAATCGAATGGAATGGAATGGAATGGAATGGAATGGAATGGAATGGAATGGAATGGAATGGAATGGAATGGAATGGAATCAACCCGAGTAGAACGGAATGGGTTGGAATGGAAAGGATTGGAATGGAATGGAATGGAATGGAATGGAATGGAATGGAATGGAATGGAGTGGAATCAAACCGTTTAGAACGGAATGGAATGGAATGGAATGGAATGGAATGGAATGGAATGGAATGGAATGGAATGGAATTGAATGGAATGGAATGGAATGGAATAGAAAGGAAAGGAATGGAATGGAATGGAATGGAATGGAATGGAATGGAATGGAATGGAATGGAATCAACCCGAGTAGAATGGAATGGATTGGAATGGGATGGAATGGAATTGAATGGAATGGAATGGAATTGAATGGAATGGAATGGAATCGAATGGAATGGAATGGAATGGAATGGAATGGAATGGAATGAAACTGAATGGAATGGAATGGAATTGAATGGAATGGAATGGAATGGAATTCAATGGAATAGAATGGAATGGAATGGAATGGAATAAAATGAAATGGAATGGAATGGAATCGAATGGAATAGAATGGAATCGAATGGAATGGAATGGAATAGAATGGAATGGAATGGAATGGAATGGAGTGGAATCAACACGAGTAGAACAGAATGGAATGGAATGGAATGGAATGGAATGGAATGGAATGGAATGGAATGGAATCGAATGGAATCGAATGGAATGGAATGGAATGGAATGGAATCAACCCAAGTAGAATGGAATGGATTGGAATGGAATGGAATGGAATGGAATGGAATGGAATGGAATCGAATGGAACGCAAGGGAATGGAATGGAATGGAATGGAATGGAATGGAATGGAATGGAATGGAATGGAATGGAATGGAATGGAATGGAATGGAATGGAATCAACCCGAGTAGAATGGAATGGATTGGAATGGAATGGAATGGAATGGAATGGAATGCAATAGAATAGAATGGAATTGAATCAACCCGCGTGGAACTGAATGGAACGGTACGGAATGGAACGGAACGGAGTGGAGTGGAATCAACCCGAGTACAACGGCACGGGACGGGACGGGACGGGATGGGACGGGACGGGACGGGACGGGACGGGACGTGTCGGGATGGAACGGAACGGAACGGAACCCAATGGATTCAAGCCGACTAGAACGGAATGGAATAGAATGGAATGGAATGGAATGGAATGGAATGGAATGGAATGGAATGGAATGGAATGGAATGGAATGGAATGGAATGGAATGGAATGGAATCAACCCGAATAGAACGGAATGGAATGGAGTGGAATGGAATGGAATGGAATGGAATGGAATGGAATGGAATGGAATGGAATGGAATAGAATGGAAATCAACCTGAGTAGAACGGAATGGAATGGAATGGAATGGAATGGAATGGAATGGAATGGAATGGAAGGAACCCGAGTGGAATGGAATGGAATGGAATGAAATGGAATGAAATGACGAACCCGAGTAGAATGGAATGGTTTGGAATGAAATGGAATGGAATGGAATGGAATGGAATGGAATGGAATGGAATGGAATGGAATGGAATCAACCTGAGTAGAACGGAATGGGTTGGAATGGAAAGGAATAGAATGGAATGGAATGGAATGGAATGGAATGGAATGGAATGGAGTGGAATCAAATCGATTAGAACGGAATGGAATGGAATGGAATGGAATGGAATGGAATGGAATGGAATGGAATGGAATGGAATGGAATGGAATGGAATAGAAAGGAAAAGAATGGAATGGAATGGAATGGAATGGAATGGAATGGAATGGAATCAACCCGAGTAGAATGGAATGGATTGGAATGGAATGGAATGGAATGGAATGGAATGGAATGGAATGGAATGGAATCGAATGGAATGGAATGGAATGGAATGGAATGGAATGGAATGGAATGGAATGGAATGGAATGGAATGGAATCGAACGGAATCGAATGGAATAGAATGGAATATAATGGAAAGGAATGGAATGGAATTGAATGGAATGGAATGGAATGGAATGGAATGGAATGGAGTCAACCCGAGTAGAATGGAATGGATTGGAATGGAATGGAATGGAAAGTAATGGAATGGAATGGAATGGAATGGAATGGAATGGAATGGAATGGAATGGAATGGAATGGAATCAACCCGAGTAGAACTAAATGGAATGGAAAGGAATGGAATGGAATGGAATGGAATGGAATGGAATGGAATGGAATTCAATGGAGTAGAATGGAATAGAATAGAATGGAATGGAATGGAATGGAATGGAATGGAATGGAATGGAATGGAATGGAATGGAATAGAATGGAATCAACACGACTAGAACTGAATGGAATGGAATGGAATGGAATGGAATGGAATGGAATTTAATGGAATGGAATGGAATCGAAAGGAATGGAATGGAATGGAATGGAATGGAATGGAATGGAATGGAATGGAATGGAATGGAATGGAATCAACCCGAGTAGAATGGAATGGATTGGAATGGAATGGAATGGAATGGAATGGAATGGAATAGAATCGAATGGAATGGAATGGAATGGAATGGAATGGAATGGAATGGAATGGAATGGAATCGAAAGGAATCGAATGGAATGGAATGGATTATAATGGAATGGAATGGAATGGAATGGAATGGAATGGAATGGAGTCAACCAGAGTAGAATGGAATGGATTGGAATGGAATGGAAAGAATGGAATGGAAACGAGTGGAATCGAATGGAATGGAATGGAATGGAATGGAATGGAATGGAATGGAATGGAATGGAATGGAATCAACCCGAGTAGAACGGAATGGGTTGGAATGGAAAGGAGTGGAATGGAATGGAATGGAATGCAATGGAATGGAATGGAATGGAGTGGAATCAACCCGAGTAGAACGGAATGGAATGGAATGGAATGGAATGGAATGGAATGGAATGGAATGGAATGGAATGGAATGGAATAGAAAGGAATGGAATGGAATGGAATGGAATGGAATGGAATGGAATGGAATGGAATGGAATGGAATGGAATGGAATGGAATGGAATCAACCCGAGTAGAATGGAATGGATTGGAATGGATTGGAATGGAATGGAATGGAATGGAATGGAATGGAATGGAATGGAAAGGAATCGAATGGAATGGAATGGAATGGAATGGAATGGAATGGAATGGAATGGAAAGGAATGGAATGGAATGGATTGGAATGGAATGGAATGGAATCGAACGGAATCGAATGGAATAGAATGGAATATAATGGAATGGAATAGAATGGAATGGAATGGAGTCAACCCGAGTAGAATGTAATGGATTGGAATGGAATGGAATGGAAAGTAATGGAATGGAATGGAATGGAATGGAATGGAATGGAATGGAATGGAATGGAATTGAATGGAAAGGAATGGAATGGAATGGAATGGAATCAACCCGAGTAGAACTAAATGGAATGGAAAGGAATGGAATGGAATGGAATTGAATGGAATGGAATGGAATTCAGTGGAGTAGAATGGAATGGAATAGAATGGAATGGAATGGAATGGAATGGAATGGAATCGAATGGAATGGAATGGAATGGAATGGAATGGAATAGAATGGAATCAACCCGACTAGAACGGAATGGAATGGAATGGAATGGAATGGAATGGAATGGAATGGAATGGAATGGAATGGAGTGGAATCAACCCGAGTAGAACGGAATGGAATGGAATGGAATGGAATGGAATGGAATGGAATGGAATGGAATGGAATTTAATGGAATGGAATGGAATCGAAAGGAATGGAATGGAATGGAATGGAATGGAATGGAATGGAATGGAATGGAATGGAATGGAATCAACCCGAGTAGAATGGAATGGATTGGAATGGAATGGAATGGAATGGAATGGAATGGAATGGAATCGAATGGAATGGAATGGAATCGAATGGAATGGAACGGAATGGAATGGAATGGAATGGAATGGAATCGAACGGAATCGAATGGAATGGATTGGAATATAATGGAATGGAATGGAATGGAATGGAATGGAATGGAATGGAATGGAGTCAACCCGAGTAGAATGGAATGGATTGGAATGGAATGGAATGGAAAGTAATGGAATGGAATGGAATGGAATGGAATGGAATGGAATGGAATGGAATGGAATGGAATCAACCCGAGTAGAACTAAATGGAATGGACAGGAATGGAATGGAATGGAATAGAATGGAATGGAACGGAATTCAATGGAGTAGAATGGAATGGATTAGAATGGAATGGAATGGAATGGAATGGAATGGAATGGAATGGAATGGAATGGAATCGAATGGAATGGAATGGAATGGAATGGAATGGAATGGAATGGAATGGAATGGAATCCACCCAAGTAGAATGGAATGGATTGGAATGGAATGGAAAGAATGGAATGGAATCGAGTGGAATCGAATGGAATGGAATGGAATGGAATGGAATGGAATGGAATGGAATGGAATGGAATGGAATCAACAAGAGTAGAATGGAATGGATAGGAATGGAATGGAATGGAATGGAATCGAATGGAATCGAATGGAATGGAATGGAATGGAATGGAATGAAATGGAATGGAATGGAATCAACCCGAGTAGAACGGAATGGAATGGAATGGAATGGAATGGGATGGAATGGAATCGAATGATATCGAATGGAATCGAATGGAATGGAATCGAATGGAATCGAATGGAATGCAATGGAATGGAATGGAATGGAATGGAATGGAATGGAATGGAATGGAATGGAATGGAATGGAATCAACCCGAGTAGAATGGAATTGATTGGAATGGAATGGATTGGAATGGAATGGAATCGAACGGAATCGAATGGAATGGAGTGGAATGGAATGGAATGGAATGGAATGGAATGGAATGGAATGGAATCAACCCGAGTAGAACGGAATGGAATGGAATGGAATGGAATAGAATGGAATGGAATGGAATGGAATGGAATGGAATGTAATGGAATTCAATGGAATAGAATGGAATGGAATCGAATGGAATCGAATGGAGACGAATGGAGTGGAATGGAATGGAATGGAATGGAATGGAATCAACCAGAGTAGAATGGAATGTATTGGAATGGAATGGAATGGAATGGAATGGAATGGAATCGAATGGAATGGAATGGAAAGGAATGGAATGGAATGGAATGGAGTCAATCAGAGTAGAACGGAATGGAATGGAATGGAATGGAATGGAATGGAATGGAATGGAATGGAATTCAATGGAATAGAATGGAATGGAAGGGAATGGAATGGAATGGAATGGAATCGAATGGAATCGAATGGAATCGAACGGAATGGAATGGAATAGAATGGAATAAACCCGAGTAGAACGGAATGGAATGGAATGGAATGGAATGGAATGGAATGGATTCGAATGGAATGGAATGGAATCGAATGGAATGGAATGGAATGGAATGAAATGGAATGGAATGAAACTGAATGGAATGGAATGGAATGGAATGGAATGGAATGGAATGGAATGGAATGGAATGGAATCAACCCGAGTAGAACGGAATGGATTGGAATGGAATGGAATGGAATGGAATGGAATGGAATGGAATGGAATGGAATGGAATCAATCCGAGTAGAATGGAATGGAATGGAATTCAATGTAACCGAAAGGAATTGAATCAACCCATGTGGAATGGAACGGGATGGGACGGGACGGGACGGGATGGGACGGGTCGGGATGGAACGGAATGGAACGGAATGGAACGGCATGGAATCAACCCGAGTAGAATGGAATGGAATGGAAAGGAATAGAATAGAATAGAATGGAATTGAACCAACCCGCGTGGAACGGAATGGAACGGAATGGAAACGAGCGGAACGGAATGCAAAGGAATCAACCCGAGTAAAACGGAACGGGACGGGACGGGACGGGACGGGACGGAACGGAACGGAACCAAACTCAATGGAATCAACCCGAGTAGAACGGAATGGAATAAATGGAAAGGAATGGAATTCAATGGAATGGAATGGAATGGAATGGAATGGAATGGAATGGAGTGGAATGGAATGGAATGGAATGGAATGGAAATCAACCCGAGTAGAACGGAATGGAATGGAATGGAATGGAATGGAATGGAATGGAATGGAATGGAATGGAATGGAATGGAATGAGCCCGAGTGGAATGGAATGGAATGGAATGGAATGGAATGGAATGGAATGGAATGGAATGGAATGGAATGGAATGGAATGGAATGGAATGGAATGGAATGGAGTGGAATGGAATCCACCCAAGTAGAATGGAATGGATTGGAATGGAATGGAAAGAATGGAATGGAAACGAGTGGAATCGAATGGAATGGAATGGAATGGAATGGAATGGAATGGAATGGAATGGAATGGAATGGAATCAACCCGAGTAGAACGGAATGGGTTGGAATGGAAAGGAGTGGAATGGAATGGAATGGAATGCAATGGAATGGAATGGAATGGAGTGGAATCAACCCGAGTAGAACGGAATGGAATGGAATGGAATGGAATGGAATGGAATGGAATGGAATGGAATGGAATGGAATGGAATGGAATGGAATAGAAAGGAATGGAATGGAATGGAATGGAATGGAATGGAATGGAATGGAATGGAATGGAATGGAATGGAATGGAATGGAATGGAATGGAATGGAATCAACCCGAGTAGAATGGAATGGATTGGAATGGATTGGAATGGAATGGAATGGAATGCAATGGAATGGAATGGAATGGAAAGGAATCGAATGGAATGGAATGGAATGGAATGGAATGGAATGGAATGGAATGGAATGGAATAGAATGGAATCAACCCGACTAGAACGGAATGGAATGGAATGGAATGGAATGGAATGGAATGGAATGGAATGGAATGGAATGGAATGGAATGGAGTGGAATCAACCCGAGTAGAACGGAATGGAATGGAATGGAATGGAATGGAATGGAATGGAAAGGAATCGAATGGAATGGAATGGAATGGAATGGAATGGAATGGATTGGAATGGAATGGAATGGAATCGAACGGAATCGAATGGAATAGAATGGAATATAATGGAATGGAATAGAATGGAATGGAATGGAGTCAACCCGAGTAGAATGTAATGGATTGGAATGGAATGGAATGGAAAGTAATGGAATGGAATGGAATGGAATGGAATGGAATGGAATGGAATTGAATGGAAAGGAATGGAATGGAATGGAATGGAATCAACCCGAGTAGAACTAAATGGAATGGAAAGGAATGGAATGGAATGGAATTGAATGGAATGGAATGGAATTCAGTGGAGTAGAATGGAATGGAATAGAATGGAATGGAATGGAATGGAATGGAATGGAATCGAATGGAATGGAATGGAATGGAATGGAATGGAATTGAATGGAATCAACCCGACTAGAACGGAATGGAATGGAATGGAATGGAATGGAATGGAATGGAATGGAATGGAATGGAATGGAATGGAGTGGAATCAACCCGAGTAGAACGGAATGGAATGGAATGGAATGGAATGGAATGGAATGGAATGGAATGGAATGGAATGGAATTTAATGGAATGGAATGGAATCGAAAGGAATGGAATGGAATGGAATGGAATGGAATGGAATGGAATGGAATGGAATGGAATCAACCCGAGTAGAATGGAATGGATTGGAATGGAATGGAATGGAATGGAATGGAATGGAATGGAATCGAATGGAATGGAATGGAATCGAATGGAATGGAATGGAATGGAATCGAATGGAATGGAATGGAATCGAACGGAATCGAATGGAATGGATTGGAATATAATGGAATGGAATGGAATGGAATGGAATGGAATGGAATGGAATGGAATGGAATGGAGTCAACCCGAGTAGAATGGAATGGATTGGAATGGAATGGAATGGAAAGTAATGGAATGGAATGGAATGGAATGGAATGGAATGGAATGGAATGGAATGGAATGGAATCAACCCGAGTAGAACTAAATGGAATGGACAGGAATGGAATGGAATGGAATAGAATGGAATGGAACGGAATTCAATGGAGTAGAATGGAATGGATTAGAATGGAATGGAATGGAATGGAATGGAATGGAATGGAATGGAATGGAATGGAATGGAATCGAATGGAATCGAATGGAATGGAATGGAATGGAATGGAATGGAATGGAATGGAATGGAATCCACCCAAGTAGAATGGAATGGATTGGAATGGAATGGAAAGAATGGAATGGAATCGAGTGGAATCGAATGGAATGGAATGGAATGGAATGGAATGGAATGGAATGGAATGGAATCAACAAGAGTAGAATGGAATGGATAGGAATGGAATGGAATGGAATGGAATCGAATGGAATCGAATGGAATGGAATGGAATGGAATGGAATGAAATGGAATGGAATGGAATCAACCCGAGTAGAACGGAATGGAATGGAATGGAATGGAATGGGATGGAATGGAATCGAATGATATCGAATGGAATCGAATGGAATGGAATCGAATGGAATCGAATGGAATGCAATGGAATGGAATGGAATGGAATGGAATGGAATGGAATGGAATGGAATGGAATGGAATGGAATCAACCCGAGTAGAATGGAATTGATTGGAATGGAATGGATTGGAATGGAATGGAATCGAACGGAATCGAATGGAATGGAGTGGAATGGAATGGAATGGAATGGAATGGAATGGAATGGAATGGAATCAACCCGAGTAGAACGGAATGGAATGGAATGGAATGGAATAGAATGGAATGGAATGGAATGGAATGGAATGGAATGGAATTCAATGGAATAGAATGGAATGGAATCGAATGGAATCGAATGGAGACGAATGGAGTGGAATGGAATGGAATGGAATGGAATGGAATCAACCAGAGTAGAATGGAATGTATTGGAATGGAATGGAATGGAATGGAATGGAATGGAATCGAATGGAATGGAATGGAAAGGAATGGAATGGAATGGAATGGAGTCAATCAGAGTAGAACGGAATGGAATGGAATGGAATGGAATGGAATGGAATGGAATGGAATGGAATTCAATGGAATAGAATGGAATGGAAGGGAATGGAATGGAATGGAATGGAATCGAATGGAATCGAATGGAATCGAACGGAATGGAATGGAATAGAATGGAATAAACCCGAGTAGAACGGAATGGAATGGAATGGAATGGAATGGAATGGAATGGATTCGAATGGAATGGAATGGAATCGAATGGAATGGAATGGAATGGAATGAAATGGAATGGAATGAAACTGAATGGAATGGAATGGAATGGAATGGAATGGAATGGAATGGAATGGAATGGAATGGAATGGAATGGAATGGAATCAACCCGAGTAGAACGGAATGGATTGGAATGGAATGGAATGGAATGGAATGGAATGGAATGGAATGGAATGGAATGGAATCAATCCGAGTAGAATGGAATGGAATGGAATTCAATGTAACCGAAAGGAATTGAATCAACCCATGTGGAATGGAACGGGATGGGACGGGACGGGACGGGATGGGACGGGTCGGGATGGAACGGAATGGAACGGAATGGAACGGCATGGAATCAACCCGAGTAGAATGGAATGGAATGGAAAGGAATAGAATAGAATAGAATGGAATTGAACCAACCCGCGTGGAACGGAATGGAACGGAATGGAAACGAGCGGAACGGAATGCAAAGGAATCAACCCGAGTAAAACGGAACGGGACGGGACGGGACGGGACGGGACGGAACGGAACGGAACCAAACTCAATGGAATCAACCCGAGTAGAACGGAATGGAATAAATGGAAAGGAATGGAATTCAATGGAATGGAATGGAATGGAATGGAGTGGAATGGAATGGAGTGGAATGGAATGGAATGGAATGGAATGGAAATCAACCCGAGTAGAACGGAATGGAATGGAATGGAATGGAATGGAATGGAATGGAATGGAATGGAATGGAATGGAATGGAATGAGCCCGAGTGGAATGGAATGGAATGGAATGGAATGGAATGGAATGGAATGGAATGGAATGGAATGATCAACCCGAGTGGAATGGAATGGAATGGAATGGAATGGAATGGAATGGAATGGAATGGAATGGAATGGAATGGAATGCAGTGGAATCAACCCGAGGAGAACGGAATGGAATGGAATGGAATGGAATGGAATGGAATGGAATGGAATGGAATGGAATGGAATGGAATGGAATTCATTGTAATAGAATGGAATGGAATGGAATGGAATAAAATGAAATGGAATGGAATGGGATCGAATGGAATAGAATGGAATCGAATGGAATGGAATGGAATAGAATGGAATGGAAAGGAATGGAGTGGAATCAACCCGAGTAGAACAGAATGGAATGGAATGGAATGGAATGGAATGGAATGGAATGGAATCGAATGGAATCGAATGGAATGGAATGGAATGGAATGGAATGAACCCAAGTAGAATGGAATGGATTGGAATGGAATGGAATGGAATGGAATGGAATCGAATCGAATGGAACGCAATGGAATGGAATGGAATGGAATGGAATGGAATGGAATGGAATGGAATGGAATGGAATCAACCCGAGTGGAATGGAATGGATTGGAATGGACTGGAATGGAATGGAATGGAATGCAATCAATCCGAGTAGAATGGAATGGAATGAAATGGAATGGAATTCAATGTAATAGAATGGAATTGAATCAACCCGCGTGTAACGGAATGGAATGGAACGGAAAGGAACGGAACGGAATGGAACGGAATCAACCCGATCAGAACGGAACGGAATGGGACGGGGCGGGACGGGACGGGACGCGTCGGGATGGGACAGAATGGAACGGAACGGAACGGCATGGAATCAACCCGAGTAAAATGGAATGGAATGTAATGGAATGGAATGGAATGGAATGGAATGGAATGGAATGGAATGGAATAGAATAGAATGGAATTGAATCAACCCGCGTGGAACTGAATGGAACGGAACGGAAAGGAACGGAACGGAGTGGAATGGAATCAACCCGAGTACAACGGCACGGGACGGGACGGGACGGGACGGGACGGGACGGGATGGGACGTGTCGGGACAGAACGGAACGGAACGGAATTCAATGGATTCAAGCCGAGTAGAACGGAATGGAATAGAATGGAATGGAATGGAATGGAATGGAATGGAATGGAATGGAATGGAATGGAATGGAATGGAATGGAATGGAAATCAACTTGAGTAGAACGGAATGGAATGGAATGGAATGGAATGGAATGGAATGGAATGGAATGGAATGGAATGAACCCGAGTGGAATGGAATGGAATGGAATGGAATGGAATGGAATGGAATGATGAACCCGAGTAGAATGGAACGGTTTGGAATGAAATGGAATGGAATGGAATGGAATGGAATCGAATGGAATGGAATGGAATGGAATGGAATGGAATGGAATGGAATGGAATGGAATGGAATGGAATGGAATGGAATGGAATGGAATGGAATGGAATGGAATGGAATGGAGTGGAATGGAATGGAATGGAATGGAATCAACCCGAGTAGAACGGAATGGGTTGGAATGGAAAGGAATGGAATGGAATGGAATGGAATGGAATGGAATGGAATGGAATGGAATGGAATGGAGTGGAATCAACCCGAGTAGAACGGAATGGAATGGAATGGAATGGAATGGAATGGAATGGAACGGAATGGAATGGAATGGAATAGAAAGGAATGGAATGGAATGGAATGGAATGGAATGGAATGGAATGGAATGGAATGGATTGGAATGGAATGGAATGGAATGGAATGGAATCGAACGGAATCGAATGGAATAGAATGGAATATAATGAAATGGAATGGAATGGAATGGAATGGAATGGAGTCAACCCGAGTAGAATGGAATGGATTGGAATGGAATGGAATGGAATGGAATGGAAAGTAATGGAATGGAATGGAATGGAATGGAATGGAATGGAATGGAATGGAATGGAATGGAATGGAGTGGAATCAACCCGAGTAGAACGGAATGGAATGGAATGGAATGGAATGGAATGGAATGGAATGGAATGGAATGGAATGGAATTTAATGGAATGGAATGGAATCGAAAGGAATGGAATGGAATGGAATGGAATGGAATGGAATGGAATGGAATGGAATGGAATCAACCCGAGTAGAATGGAATGGATTGGAATGGAATGGAATGGAATGGAATGGAATGGAATGGAATCGAATGGAATGGAATGGAATCGAATGGAATGGAACGGAATGGAATGGAATGGAATGGAATGGAATCGAACGGAATCGAATGGAATGGATTGGAATATAATGGAATGGAATGGAATGGAATGGAATGGAATGGAATGGAATGGAGTCAACCCGAGTAGAATGGAATGGATTGGAATGGAATGGAATGGAAAGTAATGGAATGGAATGGAATGGAATGGAATGGAATGGAATGGAATGGAATAGAATGGAATCAACCCGAGTAGAACTAAATGGAATGGACAGGAATGGAATGGAATGGAATAGAATGGAATGGAACGGAATTCAATGGAGTAGAATGGAATGGATTAGAATGGAATGGAATGGAATGGAATGGAATGGAATGGAATGGAATGGAATGGAATCGAATGGAATGGAATGGAATGGAATGGAATGGAATGGAATGGAATGGAATGGAATGGAATGGAATCCACCCAAGTAGAATGGAATGGATTGGAATGGAATGGAAAGAATGGAATGGAATCGAGTGGAATCGAATGGAATGGAATGGAATGGAATGGAATGGAATGGAATGGAATGGAATGGAATCAACAAGAGTAGAATGGAATGGATAGGAATGGAATGGAATGGAATGGAATCGAATGGAATCGAATGGAATGGAATGGAATGGAATGGAATGAAATGGAATGGAATGGAATCAACCCGAGTAGAACGGAATGGAATGGAATGGAATGGAATGGGATGGAATGGAATCGAATGATATCGAATGGAATCGAATGGAATGGAATCGAATGGAATCGAATGGAATGCAATGGAATGGAATGGAATGGAATGGAATGGAATGGAATGGAATGGAATGGAATGGAATGGAATCAACCCGAGTAGAATGGAATTGATTGGAATGGAATGGATTGGAATGGAATGGAATCGAACGGAATCGAATGGAATGGAGTGGAATGGAATGGAATGGAATGGAATGGAATGGAATGGAATGGAATCAACCCGAGTAGAACGGAATGGAATGGAATGGAATGGAATAGAATGGAATGGAATGGAATGGAATGGAATGTAATGGAATTCAATGGAATAGAATGGAATGGAATCGAATGGAATCGAATGGAGACGAATGGAGTGGAATGGAATGGAATGGAATGGAATGGAATCAACCAGAGTAGAATGGAATGTATTGGAATGGAATGGAATGGAATGGAATGGAATGGAATCGAATGGAATGGAATGGAAAGGAATGGAATGGAATGGAATGGAGTCAATCAGAGTAGAACGGAATGGAATGGAATGGAATGGAATGGAATGGAATGGAATGGAATGGAATTCAATGGAATAGAATGGAATGGAAGGGAATGGAATGGAATGGAATGGAATCGAATGGAATCGAATGGAATCGAACGGAATGGAATGGAATAGAATGGAATAAACCCGAGTAGAACGGAATGGAATGGAATGGAATGGAATGGAATGGAATGGATTCGAATGGAATGGAATGGAATCGAATGGAATGGAATGGAATGGAATGAAATGGAATGGAATGAAACTGAATGGAATGGAATGGAATGGAATGGAATGGAATGGAATGGAATGGAATGGAATGGAATGGAATGGAATGGAATCAACCCGAGTAGAACGGAATGGATTGGAATGGAATGGAATGGAATGGAATGGAATGGAATGGAATGGAATGGAATGGAATCAATCCGAGTAGAATGGAATGGAATGGAATTCAATGTAACCGAAAGGAATTGAATCAACCCATGTGGAATGGAACGGGATGGGACGGGACGGGACGGGATGGGACGGGTCGGGATGGAACGGAATGGAACGGAATGGAACGGCATGGAATCAACCCGAGTAGAATGGAATGGAATGGAAAGGAATAGAATAGAATAGAATGGAATTGAACCAACCCGCGTGGAACGGAATGGAACGGAATGGAAACGAGCGGAACGGAATGCAAAGGAATCAACCCGAGTAAAACGGAACGGGACGGGACGGGACGGGACGGGACGGAACGGAACGGAACCAAACTCAATGGAATCAACCCGAGTAGAACGGAATGGAATAAATGGAAAGGAATGGAATTCAATGGAATGGAATGGAATGGAATGGAATGGAATGGAATGGAGTGGAATGGAATGGAATGGAATGGAATGGAAATCAACCCGAGTAGAACGGAATGGAATGGAATGGAATGGAATGGAATGGAATGGAATGGAATGGAATGGAATGGAATGAGCCCGAGTGGAATGGAATGGAATGGAATGGAATGGAATGGAATGGAATGGAATGGAATGGAATGATCAACCCGAGTGGAATGGAATGGAATGGAATGGAATGGAATGGAATGGAATGGAATGGAATGGAATGGAATGGAATGGAATGCAGTGGAATCAACCCGAGGAGAACGGAATGGAATGGAATGGAATGGAATGGAATGGAATGGAATGGAATGGAATGGAATGGAATGGAATTCATTGTAATAGAATGGAATGGAATGGAATGGAATAAAATGAAATGGAATGGAATGGGATCGAATGGAATAGAATGGAATCGAATGGAATGGAATGGAATAGAATGGAATGGAAAGGAATGGAGTGGAATCAACCCGAGTAGAACAGAATGGAATGGAATGGAATGGAATGGAATGGAATGGAATGGAATCGAATGGAATCGAATGGAATGGAATGGAATGGAATGGAATGAACCCAAGTAGAATGGAATGGATTGGAATGGAATGGAATGGAATGGAATGGAATCGAATCGAATGGAACGCAATGGAATGGAATGGAATGGAATGGAATGGAATGGAATGGAATGGAATGGAATGGAATCAACCCGAGTGGAATGGAATGGATTGGAATGGACTGGAATGGAATGGAATGGAATGCAATCAATCCGAGTAGAATGGAATGGAATGAAATGGAATGGAATTCAATGTAATAGAATGGAATTGAATCAACCCGCGTGTAACGGAATGGAATGGAACGGAAAGGAACGGAACGGAATGGAACGGAATCAACCCGATCAGAACGGAACGGAATGGGACGGGGCGGGACGGGACGGGACGCGTCGGGATGGGACAGAATGGAACGGAACGGAACGGCATGGAATCAACCCGAGTAAAATGGAATGGAATGTAATGGAATGGAATGGAATGGAATGGAATGGAATGGAATGGAATGGAATAGAATAGAATGGAATTGAATCAACCCGCGTGGAACTGAATGGAACGGAACGGAAAGGAACGGAACGGAGTGGAATGGAATCAACCCGAGTACAACGGCACGGGACGGGACGGGACGGGACGGGACGGGACGGGATGGGACGTGTCGGGACGGAACGGAACGGAACGGAATTCAATGGATTCAAGCCGAGTAGAACGGAATGGAATAGAATGGAATGGAATGGAATGGAATGGAATGGAATGGAATGGAATGGAATGGAATGGAATGGAATGGAATGGAAATCAACTTGAGTAGAACGGAATGGAATGGAATGGAATGGAATGGAATGGAATGGAATGGAATGGAATGGAATGGAATGGAATGAACCCGAGTGGAATGGAATGGAATGGAATGGAATGGAATGGAATGATGAACCCGAGTAGAATGGAACGGTTTGGAATGAAATGGAATGGAATGGAATGGAATGGAATCGAATGGAATGGAATGGAATGGAATGGAATGGAATGGAATGGAATGGAATGGAATGGAATGGAATGGAATGGAATGGAATGGAATGGAATGGAATGGAATGGAGTGGAATGGAATGGAATGGAATGGAATCAACCCGAGTAGAACGGAATGGGTTGGAATGGAAAGGAATGGAATGGAATGGAATGGAATGGAATGGAATGGAATGGAATGGAATGGAGTGGAATCAACCCGAGTAGAACGGAATGGAATGGAATGGAATGGAATGGAATGGAATGGAACGGAATGGAATGGAATGGAATAGAAAGGAATGGAATGGAATGGAATGGAATGGAATGGAATGGAATGGAATGGAATGGATTGGAATGGAATGGAATGGAATGGAATGGAATCGAACGGAATCGAATGGAATAGAATGGAATATAATGAAATGGAATGGAATGGAATGGAATGGAATGGAGTCAACCCGAGTAGAATGGAATGGATTGGAATGGAATGGAATGGAATGGAATGGAAAGTAATGGAATGGAATGGAATGGAATGGAATGGAATGGAATGGAATGGAATGGAATGGAATGGAATGGAATGGAATGGAATCAACCCGAGTAGAACTAAATGGATTGGAAAGGAACGGAATGGAATGGAATTGAATGGAATGGAATGGAATTCAATGGAGTAGAATGGAATGGAATAGAATGGAATGGAATGGAATGGAATGGAATGGAATGGAATGGAATGGAATGAACCCGAGTGGAATGGAATGGAATGGAATGGAATGGAATGACGAACCCGAGTAGAATGGAATGGTTTGGAATGAAATGGAATGGAATGGAATGGAATGGAATGGAATGGAATGGAATGGAATGGAATGGAATTCAATGGAATAGAAAGGAATGGAATCGAATGGAATCGAATGGAGATGAATGGAATGGAATGGAATGGAATGGAATGGAATCAACCAGAGTAGAATGGAATGTATTGGAATGGAATGCAATGGAATGGAATGGAATGGAATGGAATGGAATGGAATGGAATGGAATGCAATGGAATGGAATGGAATGGAATGGAATGGAGTGGAATGGAATGGAATGGAATGGAATCAACCCGAGTAGAACGGAATGGGTTGGAATGGAAAGGAATGGAATGGAATGGAATGGAATGGAATGGAATGGAATGGAATGGAATGGAGTGGAATCAACCCGAGTAGAACGGAATGGAATGGAATGGAATGGAAAGGAATGGAATGGAACGGAATGGAATGGAATGGAATAGAAAGGAATGGAATGGAATGGAATGGAATGGAATGGAATGGAATGGAATGGATTGGAATGGAATGGAATGGAATGGAATGGAATCGAACGGAATCGAATGGAATAGAATGGAATATAATGAAATGGAATGGAATGGAATGGAATGGAATGGAGTCAACCCGAGTAGAATGGAATGGATTGGAATGGAATGGAATGGAAAGTAATGGAATGGAATGGAATGGAATGGAATGGAATGGAATGGAATGGAATGGAATGGAATGGAATGGAATGGAATCAACCCGAGTAGAACTAAATGGATTGGAAAGGAACGGAATGGAATGGAATTGAATGGAATGGAATGGAATTCAATGGAGTAGAATGGAATGGAATAGAATGGAATGGAATGGAATGGAATGGAATGGAATGGAATGGAATGGAATGAACCCGAGTGGAATGGAATGGAATGGAATGGAATGGAATGATGAACCCGAGTAGAATGGAATGGTTTGGAATGAAATGGAATGGAATGGAATGGAATGGAATGGAATGGAATGGAATGGAATGGAATGGAATTCAATGGAATAGAAAGGAATGGAATCGAATGGAATCGAATGGAGATGAATGGAATGGAATGGAATGGAATGGAATGGAATCAACCAGAGTAGAATGGAATGTATTGGAATGGAATGCAATGGAATGGAATGGAATGGAATGGAATCGAATGGAATGGAACGGAATGGAATGGAATGGAATGGAATGGAATGGAATGGAATGGAGTCAATCACAGTAGAACGGAATAGAATGGAATAGAATGGAATGGAATGGAATGGAATGGAATGGAATGGAATTCAATGGAATAGAATGGAATGGAAGGGAATGGAATGGAATGGAATGGAATCGAATGGAATCGAATGGAATCGAAAGGAATGGAATGGAATAGAATGGAATCAACCCGAGTAGAACGGAATGGAATGGAATGGAATGGAATGGAATGGAATGGAATGGAATGGAATGGAATGGAATGAAACTGAATGGAATGGAATGGAATGGAATGGAATGGAATGGAATTCAATGGAATAGAATGGAATGGAATGGAATGGAATAAAATGAAATGGAATGGAATGGAATCGAATGGAATAGAATGGAATCGAATGGAATGGAATGGAATAGAATGGAATGGAATGGAATGGAACGGAATGGAATGGAATGGAATGGAATGGAATCGAATGGAATCGAATGGAATGGAATGGAATGGAATGGAATCAACCCAAGTAGAATGGAATGGATTGGAATGGAATGGAATGGAATGGAATCGAATGGAACGCAATGGAACGGAATGGAATGGAATGGAATGGAATGGAATGGAATGGAATGGAATGGAATCAACCCGAGTAGAATGGAATGGATTGGAATACAATGGAATGGAATGGAATGGAATGCAATAGAATAGAATGGAATTGAATCAACCCGCGTGGAACTGAATGGAACGGTACGGAAAGGAACGGAACGGAGTGGAATGGAATCAACACGAGTACAACGGCACGGGACGGGACGGGACTGGATGGGACGGGACGGGACGGGACGGGACGGGACGTGTCGGGATGGAACGGAATGGAACGGAACCCAATGGATTCAAGCCGACTAGAACGGAATGGAATACAATGGAATGGAATGGAATGGAATGGAATGGAATGGAATGGAATGGAATGGAAAGAACCCGAGTGGAATGGAATGGAATGGAATGGAATGGAATGATGAACCCGAGTAGAATGGAATGGTTTGGAATGAAATGGAATGGAATGGAATCGAATGGAATCGAATGGAATGGAATGGAATGGAATGGAATGGAATGGAATGGAATGGAATGGAATGGAATGGAATGGAATCAACCCGAGTAGAACGGAATGGGTTGGAATGGAAAGGATTGGAATGGAATGGAATGGAATGGAATGGAATGGAATGGAATGGAATGGAGTGGAATCAAACCGATTAGAACGGAATGGAATGGAATGGAATGGAATGGAATGGAATGGAATGGAATGGAATGGAATTGAATGGAATGGAATGGAATGGAATAGAAAGGAAAGGAATGGAATGGAATGGAATGGAATGGAATGGAATGGAATGGAATGGAATGGAATCAACCCGAGTAGAATGGAATGGATTGGAATGGAATGGAATGGAATTGAATGGAATGGAATGGAATCGAATGGAATGGAATGGAATCGAATGGAATGGAATGGAATGGAATGGAATGGAATGGAATGAAACTGAATGGAATGGAATGGAATTGAATGGAATGGAATGGAATGGAATTCAATGGAATAGAATGGAATGGAATGGAATGGAATAAAATGAAATGGAATGGAATGGAATCGAATGGAATAGAATGGAATCGAATGGAATGGAATGGAATAGAATGGAATGGAATGGAATGGAATGGAGTGGAATCAACACGAGTAGAACAGAATGGAATGGAATGGAATGGAATGGAATGGAATGGAATGGAATGGAATGGAATCGAATGGAATCGAATGGAATGGAATGGAATGGAATGGAATCAACCCAAGTAGAATGGAATGGATTGGAATGGAATGGAATGGAATGGAATGGAATGGAATGGAATCGAATGGAACGCAAGGGAATGGAATGGAATGGAATGGAATGGAATGGAATGGAATGGAATGGAATGGAATGGAATGGAATGGAATGGAATCAACCCGAGTAGAATGGAATGGATTGGAATGGAATGGAATGGAATGGAATGGAATGCAATAGAATAGAATGGAATTGAATCAACCCGCGTGGAACTGAATGGAACGGTACGGAATGGAACGGAACGGAGTGGAGTGGAATCAACCCGAGTACAACGGCATGGGACGGGACGGGACGGGATGGGACGGGACGGGACGGGACGGGACGGGACGTGTCGGGATGGAACGGAACGGAACGGAACCCAATGGATTCAAGCCGACTAGAACGGAATGGAATAGAATGGAATGGAATGGAATGGAATGGAATGGAATGGAATGGAATGGAATGGAATGGAATGGAATGGAATGGAATGGAATGGAATGGAATGGAATGGAATGGAATGGAATCAACCCGAATAGAACGGAATGGAATGGAGTGGAATGGAATGGAATGGAATGGAATGGAATGGAATGGAATGGAATGGAATGGAATAGAATGGAAATCAACCTGAGTAGAACGGAATGGAATGGAATGGAATGGAATGGAATGGAATAGAAAGGAAAGGAATGGAATGGAATGGAATGGAATGGAATGGAATGGAATGGAATGGAATGGAATGGAATGGAATCAACCCGAGTAGAATGGAATGGATTGGAATGGAATGGAATGGAATTGAATGGAATGGAATGGAATCGAATGGAATGGAATGGAATCGAATGGAATGGAATGGAATGGAATGGAATGGAATGGAATGAAACTGAATGGAATGGAATGGAATTGAATGGAATGGAATGGAATGGAATTCAATGGAATAGAATGGAATGGAATGGAATGGAATAAAATGAAATGGAATGGAATGGAATCGAATGGAATAGAATGGAATCGAATGGAATGGAATGGAATAGAATGGAATGGAATGGAATGGAATGGAGTGGAATCAACACGAGTAGAACAGAATGGAATGGAATGGAATGGAATGGAATGGAATGGAATGGAATGGAATCGAATGGAATCGAATGGAATGGAATGGAATGGAATCAACCCAAGTAGAATGGAATGGATTGGAATGGAATGGAATGGAATGGAATGGAATGGAATGGAATCGAATGGAACGCAAGGGAATGGAATGGAATGGAATGGAATGGAATGGAATGGAATGGAATGGAATAGAATGGAATGGAATGGAATGGAATGGAATGGAATCAACCCGAGTAGAATGGAATGGATTGGAATGGAATGGAATGGAATGGAATGGAATGCAATAGAATAGAATGGAATTGAATCAACCCGCGTGGAACTGAATGGAACGGTACGGAATGGAACGGAACGGAGTGGAGTGGAATCAACCCGAGTACAACGGCACGGGACGGGACGGGACGGGATGGGACGGGACGGGACGGGACGGGACGGGACGGGACGGGACGTGTCGGGATGGAACGGAACGGAACGGAACGGAACCCAATGGATTCAAGCCGACTAGAACGGAATGGAATAGAATGGAATGGAATGGAATGGAATGGAATGGAATGGAATGGAATGGAATGGAATGGAATGGAATGGAATGGAATGGAATGGAATGGAATGGAATGGAATGGAATGGAATGGAATCAACCCGAATAGAACGGAATGGAATGGAGTGGAATGGAATGGAATGGAATGGAATGGAATGGAATGGAATGGAATGGAATGGAATGGAATAGAATGGAAATCAACCTGAGTAGAACGGAATGGAATGGAATGGAATGGAATGGAATGGAATGGAAAGAACCCGAGTGGAATGGAATGGAATGGAATGAAATGGAATGAAATGACGAACCCGAGTAGAATGGAATGGTTTGGAATGAAATGGAATGGAATGGAATGGAATGGAATGGAATGGAATGGAATGGAATGGAATGGAATCAACCCGAATAGAACGGAATGGGTTGGAATGGAAAGGAATAGAATGGAATGGAATGGAATGGAATGGAATGGAATGGAATGGAATGGAGTGGAATCAAACCGATTAGAACGGAATGGAATGGAATGGAATGGAATGGAATGGAATGGAATGGAATGGAATGGAATGGAATGGAATAGAAAGGAAAAGAATGGAATGGAATGGAATGGAATGGAATGGAATGGAATGGAATGGAATCAACCCGAGTAGAATGGAATGGATTGGAATGGAATGGAATGGAATGGAATGGAATGGAATGGAATGGAATGGAATGGAATGGAATCGAATGGAATGGAATCGAATGGAATGGAATGGAATGGAATGGAATGGAATGGAATGGAATGGAATGGAATGGAATGGAATGGAATAGAAAGGAAAAGAATGGAATGGAATGGAATGGAATGGAATGGAATGGAATGGAATCAACCCGAGTAGAATGGAATGGATTGGAATGGAATGGAATGGAATGGAATGGAATGGAATGGAATGGAATGGAATCGAATGGAATGGAATGGAATGGAATGGAATGGAATGGAATGGAATGGAATGGAATGGAATGGAATGGAATGGAATCGAACGGAATCGAATGGAATAGAATGGAATATAATTGAAAGGAATGGAATGGAATGGAATGGAATGGAATAGAATGGAATGGAATGGAGTCAACCCGAGTAGAATGGAATGGATTGGAATGGAATGGAATGGAAAGTAATGGAATGGAATGGAATGGAATGGAATGGAATGGAATGGAATGGAATGGAATCAACCCGAGTAGAACTAAATGGAATGGAAAGGAATGGAATGGAATGGAATGGAATGGAATGGAATGGAATGGAATTCAATGGAGTAGAATGGAATAGAATAGAATGGAATGGAATGGAATGGAATGGAATGGAATGGAATGGAATGGAATGGAATAGAATGGAATAGAATGGAATCAACACGACTAGAACTGAATGGAATGGAATGGAATGGAATGGAATGGAATGGAATTTAATGGAATGGAATGGAATCGAAAGGAATGGAATGGAATGGAATGGAATGGAATGGAATGGAATGGAATGGAATGGAATGGAATGGAATGGAATGGAATGGAATCAACCCGAGTAGAATGGAATGGATTGGAATGGAATGGAATGGAATGGAATGGAATGGAATAGAATCGAATGGAATGGAATGGAATGGAATGGAATGGAATGGAATGGAATGGAATCGAAAGGAATCGAATGGAATGGAATGGATTATAATGGAATGGAATGGAATGGAATGGAATGGAATGAAATGGAATGGAATGGAATCAACCCGAGTAGAACGGAATGGAATGGAATGGAATGGAATGGGATGGAATGGAATCGAATGATCTCGAATGGAATCGAATGGAATGGCATCGAATGGAATCGAATGGAATGCAATGGAATGGAATGGAATGGAATGGAATGGAATGGAATCGAATGGAATGGAATGGAATCAACCCGAGTAGAATGGAATAGATTGGAATGGAATGGAATGGAATCGAATCGAATCGAATTTAATCGAATGGAATGGAGTGGAATGGAATGGAATATAATGGAATGGAATGGAATCAACCCGAGTAGAACGGAATGGAATGGAATGGAATGGAATGGAATGGAATGGAATGGAATGGAATGGAATTCAATGGAATAGAAAGGAATGGAATCGAATGGAATCGAATGGAGATGAATGGAATGGAATGGAATGGAATGGAATGGAATCAACCAGAGTAGAATGGAATGTATTGGAATGGAATGCAATGGAATGGAATGGAATGGAATGGAATCGAATGGAATGGAACGGAATGGAATGGAATGGAATGGAATGGAATGGAATGGAATGGAGTCAATCACAGTAGAACGGAATAGAATGGAATGGAATGGAATGGAATGGAATGGAATGGAATGGAATTCAATGGAATAGAATGGAATGGAAGGGAATGGAATGGAATGGAATGGAATCGAATGGAATCGAATGGAATCGAAAGGAATGGAATGGAATAGAATGGAATCAACCCGAGTAGAACGGAATGGAATGGAATGGAATGGAATGGAATGGAATTGAATGGAATGGAATGGAATGGAATGGAATGGAATGGAATGGAATGAAACTGAATGGAATGGAATGGAATGGAATGGAATGGAATGGAATTCAATGGAATAGAATGGAATGGAATGGAATGGAATAAAATGAAATGGAATGGAATGGAATCGAATGGAATAGAATGGAATCGAATGGAATGGAATGGAATAGAATGGAATGGAATGGAATGGAATGGAATGGAATGGAATGGAATGGAATGGAATGGAATCGAATGGAATCGAATGGAATGGAATGGAATGGAATGGAATCAACCCAAGTAGAATGGAATGGATTGGAATGGAATGGAATGGAATGGAATCGAATGGAACGCAATGGAACGGAATGGAATGGAATGGAATGGAATGGAATGGAATCAACCCGAGTAGAATGGAATGGATTGGAATACAATGGAATGGAATGGAATGGAATGCAATAGAATAGAATGGAATTGAATCAACCCGCGTGGAACTGAATGGAACGGTACGGAAAGGAACGGAACGGAGTGGAATGGAATCAACACGAGTACAACGGCACGGGACGGGACGGGACTGGATGGGACGGGACGGGACGGGACGGGACGGGACGTGTCGGGATGGAACGGAATGGAACGGAACCCAATGGATTCAAGCCGACTAGAACGGAATGGAATACAATGGAATGGAATGGAATGGAATGGAATGGAATGGAATGGAATGGAATGGAATGGAATGGAATGGAATGGAATGGAATGGAATGGAATGGAATGGAATGGAATGGAATGGATTCAACCCGAATAGAACGGAATGGAATGGAGTGGAATGGAATGGAATGGAATGGAATGGAATGGAATGGAATGGAATGGAATGGAATGGAATGGAATGGAATAGAATGGAAATCAACCTGAGTAGAACGGAATGGAATGGAATGGAATGGAATGGAATGGAATGGAATGGAATGGAATGGAAAGAACCCGAGTGGAATGGAATGGAATGGAATGGAATGGAATGATGAACCCGAGTAGAATGGAATGGTTTGGAATGAAATGGAATGGAATGGAATCGAATGGAATCGAATGGAATGGAATGGAATGGAATGGAATGGAATGGAATGGAATGGAATGGAATGGAATGGAATGGAATGGAATGGAATCAACCCGAGTAGAACGGAATGGGTTGGAATGGAAAGGATTGGAATGGAATGGAATGGAATGGAATGGAATGGAATGGAATGGAATGGAATGGAGTGGAATCAAACCGATTAGAACGGAATGGAATGGAATGGAATGGAATGGAATGGAATGGAATGGAATGGAATTGAATGGAATGGAAAGGAATGGAATAGAAAGGAAAGGAATGGAATGGAATGGAATGGAATGGAATGGAATGGAATGGAATGGAATGGAATCAACCCGAGTAGAATGGAATGGATTGGAATGGAATGGAATGGAATTGAATGGAATGGAATGGAATCGAATGGAATGGAATGGAATCGAATGGAATGGAATGGAATGGAATGGAATGGAATGGAATGAAACTGAATGGAATGGAATGGAATTGAATGGAATGGAATGGAATGGAATTCAATGGAATAGAATGGAATGGAATGGAATGGAATAAAATGAAATGGAATGGAATGGAATCGAATGGAATAGAATGGAATCGAATGGAATGGAATGGAATAGAATGGAATGGAATGGAATGGAATGGAGTGGAATCAACCCGAGTAGAACAGAATGGAATGGAATGGAATGGAATGGAATGGAATGGAATGGAATGGAATGGAATGGAATCGAATGGAATCGAATGGAATGGAATGGAATGGAATGGAATCAACCCAAGTAGAATGGAATGGATTGGAATGGAATGGAATGGAATGGAATGGAATGGAATGGAATCGAATGGAACGCAAGGGAATGGAATGGAATGGAATGGAATGGAATGGAATGGAATGGAATGGAATGGAATGGAATGGAATGGAATGGAATCAACCCGAGTAGAATGGAATGGATTGGAATGGAATGGAATGGAATGGAATGGAATGCAATAGAATAGAATGGAATTGAATCAACCCGCGTGGAACTGAATGGAACGGTACGGAATGGAACGGAACGGAGTGGAGTGGAATCAACCCGAGTACAACGGCACGGGACGGGACGGGACGGGATGGGACGGGACGGGACGGGACGGGACGGGACGTGTCGGGATGGAACGGAACGGAACGGAACCCAATGGATTCAAGCCGACTAGAACGGAATGGAATAGAATGGAATGGAATGGAATGGAATGGAATGGAATGGAATGGAATGGAATGGAATGGAATGGAATGGAATGGAATGGAATGGAATGGAATGGAATCAACCCGAATAGAACGGAATGGAATGGAGTGGAATGGAATGGAATGGAATGGAATGGAATGGAATGGAATGGAATGGAATGGAATGGAATGGAATGGAATAGAATGGAAATCAACCTGAGTAGAACGGAATGGAATGGAATGGAATGGAATGGAATGGAATGGAATGGAAAGAACCCGAGTGGAATGGAATGGAATGGAATGAAATGGAATGAAATGACGAACCCGAGTAGAATGGAATGGTTTGGAATGAAATGGAATGGAATGGAATGGAATGGAATGGAATGGAATGGAATGGAATGGAATGGAATGGAATCAACCCGAGTAGAATGGAATGGATTGGAATGGAATGGAATGGAATGGAATGGAATGGAATGGAATGGAATGGAATGGAATCAAATGGAATGGAATGGAATGGAATGGAATGGAATGGAATGGAATGGAATGGAATGGAATGGAATGGAATGGAATGGAATGGAATAGAAAGGAAAAGAATGGAATGGAATGGAATGGAATGGAATGGAATGGAATGGAATGGAATGGAATCAACCCGAGTAGAATGGAATGGATTGGAATGGAATGGAATGGAATGGAATGGAATGGAATGGAATGGAATGGAATGGAATCGAATGGAATGGAATGGAATGGAATGGAATGGAATGGAATGGAATGGAATGGAATGGAATGGAATGGAATCGAACGGAATCGAATGGAATAGAATGGAATATAATGGAAAGGAATGGAATGGAATGGAATGGAATGGAATGGAATGGAATGGAATGGAGTCAACCCGAGTAGAATGGAATGGATTGGAATGGAATGGAATGGAAAGTAATGGAATGGAATGGAATGGAATGGAATGGAATGGAATGGAATGGAATCAACCCGAGTAGAACTAAATGGAATGGAAAGGAATGGAATGGAATGGAATGGAATGGAATGGAATGGAATGGAATTCAATGGAGTAGAATGGAATAGAATAGAATGGAATGGAATGGAATGGAATGGAATGGAATGGAATGGAATGGAATGGAATAGAATGGAATCAACACGACTAGAACTGAATGGAATGGAATGGAATGGAATGGAATGGAATGGAATTTAATGGAATGGAATGGAATCGAAAGGAATGGAATGGAATGGAATGGAATGGAATGGAATGGAATGGAATGGAATGGAATGGAATGGAATCAACCCGAGTAGAATGGAATGGATTGGAATGGAATGGAATGGAATGGAATGGAATGGAATGGAATAGAATCGAATGGAATGGAATGGAATGGAATGGAATGGAATGGAATGGAATGGAATGGAATGGAATGGAATGGAATGGAATGGAATGGAATCGAAAGGAATCGAATGGAATGGAATGGATTATAATGGAATGGAATGGAATGGAATGGAATGGAATGGAATGGAGTCAACCAGAGTAGAATGGAATGGATTGGAATGGAATGGAATGGAAAGTAATGGAATGGAATGGAATGGAATGGAATGGAATGGAATGCAATGGAATGGAATGGAATGGAATGGAATCAACCCGATTAGAAGTAAATGGAATGGAATGGAATGGAATGGAATGGAATAGAATGGAATGGAATGGAATTCAATGGAGTAGAATGGAATGGAATAGAATGGAATGGAATTGAATGGAATGGAATGGAATGGAATGGAATGGAATGGAATGGAATGGAATGGAATAGAATGGAATCAACCCGACTAGAACGGAATGAAATGGAATGGAATGGAATGGAATGGAATGGAATGGAATGGAATGGAATGGAATGGAATGGAATGGAATGGAGTGGAATGGAATCCACACAAGTAGAATGGAATGGATTGGAATGGAATGGAAAGAATGGAATGGAAACGAGTGGAATCGAATGGAATGGAATGGAATGGAATGGAATGGAATGGAATGGAATGGAATGGAATGGAGTGGAATGGAATCCACCCAAGTAGAATGGAATGGATTGGAATGGAATGGAAAGAATGGAATGGAAACGAGTGGAATCGAATGGAATGGAATGGAATGGAATGGAATGGAATGGAATGGAATGGAATGGAATGGAATGGAATCAACCCGAGTAGAATGGAATGGATTGGAATGGAATGGAATGGAATGGAATCGAATGGAATCGAATGGAATGGAATGGAAAGGAATGGAATGAAATGGAATGGAATGGAATCAACCCGAGTAGAACGGAATAAAATGGAATGGAATGGAATGGAATGGAATGGAATGGAATGGAATGGAATGGAATGGAATGGAATGGAATGGAATGGAATAGAAAGGAAAAGAATGGAATGGAATGGAATGGAATGGAATGGAATGGAATGGAATGGAATCAACCCGAGTAGAATGGAATGGATTGGAATGGAATGGAATGGAATGGAATGGAATGGAATGGAATGGAATGGAATGGAATGGAATCAAATGGAATGGAATGGAATGGAATGGAATGGAATGGAATGGAATGGAATGGAATGGAATGGAATGGAATGGAATGGAATGGAATGGAATGGAATGGAATGGATTAGAAAGGAAAAGAATGGAATGGAATGGAATGGAATGGAATGGAATGGAATGGAATGGAATGGAATGGAATCAACCCGAGTAGAATGGAATGGATTGGAATGGAATGGAATGGAATGGAATGGAATGGAATGGAATGGAATGGAATGGAATCGAATGGAATGGAATGGAATGGAATGGAATGGAATGGAATGGAATGGAATGGAATGGAATGGAATCGAACGGAATCGAATGGAATAGAATGGAATATAATGGAAAGGAATGGAATGGAATGGAATGGAATGGAATGGAATGGAATGGAATGGAGTCAACCCGAGTAGAATGGAATGGATTGGAATGGAATGGAATGGAAAGTAATGGAATGGAATGGAATGGAATGGAATGGAATGGAATGGAATGGAATCAACCCGAGTAGAACTAAATGGAATGGAAAGGAATGGAATGGAATGGAATGGAATGGAATGGAATGGAATGGAATTCAATGGAGTAGAATGGAATAGAATAGAATGGAATGGAATGGAATGGAATGGAATGGAATGGAATGGAATGGAATGGAATGGAATGGAATAGAATGGAATCAACACGACTAGAACTGAATGGAATGGAATGGAATGGAATGGAATGGAATGGAATTTAATGGAATGGAATGGAATCGAAAGGAATGGAATGGAATGGAATGGAATGGAATGGAATGGAATGGAATGGAATGGAATGGAATGGAATCAACCCGAGTAGAATGGAATGGATTGGAATGGAATGGAATGGAATGGAATGGAATGGAATGGAATAGAATCGAATGGAATGGAATGGAATGGAATGGAATGGAATGGAATGGAATGGAATGGAATGGAATGGAATCGAAAGGAATCGAATGGAATGGAATGGATTATAATGGAATGGAATGGAATGGAATGGAATGGAATGGAATGGAGTCAACCAGAGTAGAATGGAATGGATTGGAATGGAATGGAATGGAAAGTAATGGAATGGAATGGAATGGAATGGAATGGAATGGAATGCAATGGAATGGAATGGAATGGAATGGAATCAACCCGATTAGAAGTAAATGGAATGGAATGGAATGGAATGGAATGGAATAGAATGGAATGGAATGGAATTCAATGGAGTAGAATGGAATGGAATAGAATGGAATGGAATGGAATGGAATGGAATGGAATGGAATGGAATGGAATGGAATGGAATAGAATGGAATCAACCCGACTAGAACGGAATGAAATGGAATGGAATGGAATGGAATGGAATGGAATGGAATGGAATGGAATGGAATGGAATGGAATGGAATGGAGTGGAATGGAATCCACACAAGTAGAATGGAATGGATTCGAATGGAATGGAAAGAATGGAATGGAAACGAGTGGAATCGAATGGAATGGAATGGAATGGAATGGAATGGAATGGAATGGAATGGAATGGAATGGAGTGGAATGGAATCCACCCAAGTAGAATGGAATGGATTGGAATGGAATGGAAAGAATGGAATGGAAACGAGTGGAATCGAATGGAATGGAATGGAATGGAATGGAATGGAATGGAATGGAATGGAATGGAATGGAATCAACCCGAGTAGAATGGAATGGATTGGAATGGAATGGAATGGAATGGAATCGAATGGAATCGAATGGAATGGAATGGAAAGGAATGGAATGAAATGGAATGGAATGGAATCAACCCGAGTAGAACGGAATAAAATGGAATGGAATGGAATGGGATGGAATGGAATCGAATGATATCGAATGGAATTGAATGGAATGGAATCGAATGGAATCGAATGGAATGCAATGGACTGGAATGGAATGGAATGGAATCAACCCGAGTAGAATGGAATGGATTGGAATGGAATGGAATGGAATGGAATGGAATCGAATGGAATCGAATGGAATGGAGTGGAATGGAATGGAATGGAATTCAATGTAACCGAAAGGAATTGAATCAACCCATGTGGAACGGAACGGGATGGGACGGGACGGGACGGGATGGGACGGGTTGGGATGGGACGGAATGGAACGGAATGGAACGGCATGGAATCAACCCGAGTAGAATGGAATGGAATGGAAAGGAATAGAATAGAATACAATGGAATTGAACCAACCCGCGTGGAACGGAATGGAACGGAATGGAAACGAGCGGAACGGAATGCAAAGGAATCAACCCGAGTAAAACGGAACGGGATGGGACGGGACGGGATGGGACGGAACGGAACGGAACCAAACTCAATGGAATCAACCCGATTAGAACGGAATGGAATAAATGGAAAGGAATGGAATGGAATGGAATGGAATGGAATGGAATGGAATGGAATGGAATGGAATGGAGTGGAATGGAATGGAATGGAATGGAATGGAAATCAACCCGAGTAGAACGGAATGGAATGGAATGGAATGGAATGGAATGGAATGGAATGGAATGGAATGAGCCCGAGTGGAATGGAATGGAATGGAATGGAATGGAATGGAATGGAATGGAATGGAATGATCAACCCGAGTGTAATGGAATGGAATGGAATGGAATGGAATGGAATGGAATGGAATGGAATGCAGTGGAATCAACCCGAGTAGAACGGAATGGAATGGAATGGAATGGAATGGAATGGAATGGAATGGAATGGAATGGAATGGAAAGAATGGAGTGGAATCAACCCGAGTAGAACGGAATGGAATGGAATGGAATGGAATGGAATGGAATGGAATGGAATGGAATGGAATGGAATGGAATGGAATGCAATGGAATTCAATGGAATAGAATGGAATGGAATGGAATGGAATGGAATGGAATGGAATGCAATGGAATTCAATGGAATAGAATGGAATGGAATGGAATGGAATAAAATGAAATGGAATGGAATGGAATCGAATGGAATAGAATGGAATCGAATGGAATGGAATGGAAAAGAATGGAATGGAATGGAATGGAATGGAGTGGAATCAACCCGAGTAGAACAGAATGGAATGGAATGGAATGGAATGGAATGGAATGGATTCGATTGGAATCGAATGGAATGGAATGGAATGGAATGGAATGGAATCAACCCAAGTAGAATGGAATGGATTGGAATGGAATGGAATGGAATGGAATGGAATCGAATCGAATGGAACGCAATGGAATGGAATGGAATGGAATGGAATGGAATGGAATGGAATGGAATCAACCCGAGTAGAATGGAATGGATTGGAATGGACTGGAATGGAATGGAATGGAATGCAATCAATCCGAGTAGAATGGAATGGAATGGAATGGAATGGAATTCAATGTAATAGAATGGAATTGAATCAACCCGCGTGTAACGGAATGGAATGGAACGGAAAGGAACGGAACGGAATGGAACGGAATCAACCTGATCACAACGGAACAGAATGTGACGGGACGGGACGGGACGGGATGCGTCGGGATGGGACGGAATGGAACGGAACGGAACGGCATGGAATCAACCCGAGTAGAATGGAATGGAATGGAAAGGAATGGAATGGAATGGAATGGAATGGAATGGAATAGAATAGAATGGAATTGAATCAACCCGCGTGGAACTGAATGGAACGGAGCGGAAAGGAATGGAACGGAGTGGAATGGAATCAACCCGAGTACAACGGCACGGGACGGGACGGGACGGGACGGGACGGGACGGGACGGCGCGGGACGTGTCGGGACGGAACGGAACGGAACGGAACTCAATGGATTCAAGCCGAGGAGAACGGAATGGAATAGAATGGAATGGAATGGAATGGAATGGAATGGAATGGAATGGAATGGAATGGAATGGAATGGAAATCAACCTGAGTAGAACGGAATGGAATGGAATGGAATGGAATGGAATGGAATGGAATGGAATGGAATGGAATGGAATGAACCCGAGTGGAATGGAATGGAATGGAATGTAATGGAATGATGAACCCGAGTAGAATGGAATGGTTTGGAATGAAATGGAATGGAATGGAATGGAATGGAATGGAATCGAATGGAATCGAATGGAATGGAATGGAAAGGAATGGAATGGAATGGAATGGAATGGAATGGAATGGAATGGAATGGAATCAACCCGAGTAGAACGGAATGGGTTGGAATGGAAAGGAATGGAATGGAATGGAATGGAATGGAATGGAATGGAATGGAATGGAATGGAATGGAGTGGAATCAACCCAAGTAGAACGGAATGGAATGGAATGGAATGGAATGGAACGGAATGGAATGGAATGGAATGGAATGGAATAGAAAGGACTGGAATGGAATGGAATGGAATGGAATGGAATGGAATGGAATGGAATGGAATGGAATGGAATGGAATCAACCCGAGTAGAATGGAATGGATTGGAATGGAATGGAATGGAATGGAATGGAATGGAATGGAATGGAATGGAATGGAATGGAATGGAATGGAGTGGAATCAACCCGAGTAGAACGGAATGGAATGGAATGGAATGGAATGGAACGGAATGGAATGGAATGGAATGGAATGGAATAGAAAGGACTGGAATGGAATGGAATGGAATGGAATGGAATGGAATGGAATGGAATGGAATGGAATCAACCCGAGTAGAATGGAATGGATTGGAATGGAATGGAATGGAATGGAATGGAATGGAATGGAATGGAATGGAATCGAATGGAATGGAATGGAATGGAATGGAATGGAATGGAATGGAATCGAACGTAATCGAATGGAATGGAATGGAATCGAATGGAATGGAATGGAATGGAATGGAATGGAATGGAATGGAATGGAATGGAATGGAATCCACCCAAGTAGAATGGAATGGATTGGAATGGAATGGAAAGAATGGAATGGAATCGAGTGGAATCGAATGGAATGGAATGGAATGGAATGGAATGGAATGGAATGGAATGGAATGGAATCAACAAGAGTAGAATGGAATGGATAGGAATGGAATGGAATGGAATGGAATCGAATGGAATCGAATGGAATGGAATGGAATGGAATGGAATGAAATGGAATGGAATGGAATCAACCCGAGTAGAACGGAATGGAATGGAATGGAATGGAATGGGATGGAATGGAATCGAATGATATCGAATGGAATCGAATGGAATGGAATCGAATGGAATCGAATGGAATGCAATGGAATGGAATGGAATGGAATGGAATGGAATGGAATGGAATGGAATGGAATCAACCCGAGTAGAATGGAATTGATTGGAATGGAATGGATTGGAATGGAATGGAATCGAACGGAATCGAATGGAATGGAGTGGAATGGAATGGAATGGAATGGAATGGAATGGAATGGAATGGAATCAACCCGAGTAGAACGGAATGGAATGGAATGGAATGGAATAGAATGGAATGGAATGGAATGGAATGGAATGGAATGTAATGGAATTCAATGGAATAGAATGGAATGGAATCGAATGGAATCGAATGGAGACGAATGGAGTGGAATGGAATGGAATGGAATGGAATGGAATCAACCAGAGTAGAATGGAATGTATTGGAATGGAATGGAATGGAATGGAATGGAATGGAATCGAATGGAATGGAATGGAAAGGAATGGAATGGAATGGAATGGAGTCAATCAGAGTAGAACGGAATGGAATGGAATGGAATGGAATGGAATGGAATGGAATGGAATGGAATGGAATTCAATGGAATAGAATGGAATGGAAGGGAATGGAATGGAATGGAATGGAATCGAATGGAATCGAATGGAATCGAACGGAATGGAATGGAATAGAATGGAATAAACCCGAGTAGAACGGAATGGAATGGAATGGAATGGAATGGAATGGAATGGATTCGAATGGAATGGAATGGAATCGAATGGAATGGAATGGAATGGAATGAAATGGAATGGAATGAAACTGAATGGAATGGAATGGAATGGAATGGAATGGAATGGAATGGAATGGAATGGAATGGAATGGAATGGAATCAACCCGAGTAGAATGGAATGGATTGGAATGGAATGGAATGGAATGGAATGGAATGGAATGGAATGGAATGGAATGGAATGGAATCAATCCGAGTAGAATGGAATGAAATGGAATTCAATGTAACCGAAAGGAATTGAATCAACCCATGTGGAATGGAACGGGATGGGACGGGACGGGACGGGATGGGACGGGTCGGGATGGAACGGAATGGAACGGAATGGAACGGCATGGAATCAACCCGAGTAAAATGGAATGGAATGGAAAGGAATAGAATAGAATAGAATGGAATTGAACCAACCCGCGTGGAACGGAATGGAACGGAATGGAAACGAGCGGAACGGAATGCAAAGGAATCAACCCGAGTAAAACGGAACGGGACGGGACGGGACGGGACGGGACGGAACGGAACGGAACCAAACTCAATGGAATCAACCCGAGTAGAACGGAATGGAATAAATGGAAAGGAATGGAATGGAATGGAATGGAATGGAATGGAATGGAATGGAATGGAATGGAATGGAGTGGAATGGAATGGAATGGAATGGAATGGAAATCAACCCGAGTAGAACGGAATGGAATGGAATGGAATGGAATGGAATGGAATGGAATGGAATGGAATGGAATGGAATGAGCCCGAGTGGAATGGAATGGAATGGAATGGAATGGAATGGAATGGAATGGAATGGAATGGAATGGAATGGAATGGAATGATCAACCCGAGTGGAATGGAATGGAATGGAATGGAATGGAATGGAATGGAATGGAATGGAATGGAATGGAATGCAGTGGAATCAACCCGAGGAGAACGGAATGGAATGGAATGGAATGGAATGGAATGGAATGGAATGGAATGGAATGGAATGGAATGGAATGGAATGGAATGGAATTCATTGGAATAGAATGGAATGGAATGGAATGGAATAAAATGAAATGGAATGGAATGGGATCGAATGGAATAGAATGGAATCGAATGGAATGGAATGGAATAGAATGGAATGGAAAGGAATGGAGTGGAATCAACCCGAGTAGAACAGAATGGAATGGAATGGAATGGAATGGAATGGAATGGAATGGAATCGAATGGAATCGAATGGAATGGAATGGAATGGAATGGAATGAACCCAAGTAGAATGGAATGGATTGGAATGGAATGGAATGGAATGGAATGGAATCGAATCGAATGGAACGCAATGGAATGGAATGGAATGGAATGGAATGGAATGGAATGGAATGGAATGGAATGGAATCAACCCGAGTGGAATGGAATGGATTGGAATGGACTGGAATGGAATGGAATGGAATGCAATCAATCCGAGTAGAATGGAATGGAATGAAATGGAATGGAATTCAATGTAATAGAATGGAATTGAATCAACCCGCGTGTAACGGAATGGAATGGAACGGAAAGGAACGGAACGGAATGGAACGGAATCAACCCGATCAGAACGGAACGGAATGGGACGGGGCGGGACGGGACGGGACGCGTCGGGATGGGACAGAATGGAACGGAACGGAACGGCATGGAATCAACCCGAGTAAAATGGAATGGAATGTAATGGAATGGAATGGAATGGAATGGAATGGAATGGAATGGAATGGAATAGAATAGAATGGAATTGAATCAACCCGCGTGGAACTGAATGGAACGGAACGGAAAGGAACGGAACGGAGTGGAATGGAATCAACCCGAGTACAACGGCACGGGACGGGACGGGACGGGACGGGACGGGACGGGATGGGACGTGTCGGGACGGAACGGAACGGAACGGAATTCAATGGATTCAAGCCGAGTAGAACGGAATGGAATAGAATGGAATGGAATGGAATGGAATGGAATGGAATGGAATGGAATGGAATGGAATGGAATGGAATGGAATGGAATGGAATGGAATGGAATGGAATGGAATGGAATGGAATGGAAATCAACTTGAGTAGAACGGAATGGAATGGAATGGAATGGAATGGAATGGAATGGAATGGAATGGAATGAACCCGAGTGGAATGGAATGGAATGGAATGGAATGGAATGGAATGATGAACCCGAGTAGAATGGAACGGTTTGGAATGAAATGGAATGGAATGGAATGGAATGGAATCGAATGGAATGGAATGGAATGGAATGGAATGGAATGGAATGGAATGGAATGGAATGGAATGGAATGGAATGGAATGGAGTGGAATGGAATGGAATGGAATGGAATCAACCCGAGTAGAACGGAATGGGTTGGAATGGAAAGGAATGGAATGGAATGGAATGGAATGGAATGGAATGGAATGGAATGGAATGGAGTGGAATCAACCCGAGTAGAACGGAATGGAATGGAATGGAATGGAATGGAATGGAATGGAACGGAATGGAATGGAATGGAATAGAAAGGAATGGAATGGAATGGAATGGAATGGAATGGAATGGAATGGAATGGAATGGATTGGAATGGAATGGAATGGAATGGAATGGAATCGAACGGAATCGAATGGAATAGAATGGAATATAATGAAATGGAATGGAATGGAATGGAATGGAATGGAGTCAACCCGAGTAGAATGGAATGGATTGGAATGGAATGGAATGGAAAGTAATGGAATGGAATGGAATGGAATGGAATGGAATGGAATGGAATGGAATGGAATGGAATGGAATGGAATGGAATGGAATCAACCCGAGTAGAACTAAATGGATTGGAAAGGAACGGAATGGAATGGAATTGAATGGAATGGAATGGAATTCAATGGAGTAGAATGGAATGGAATGGAATGGAATGGAATGGAATGGAATGGAATGGAATGGAATGGAATGGAATGGAATGGAATGGAATCAACCCGACTAGAACGGAATGGAATGGAATGGAATGGAATGGAATGGAATGGAATGGAATGGAATGGAATGGAATGGAATGGAATGGAATGGAATGGAATGGAATCCACCCGAGTAGAATGGAATGGATTGGAATGGAATGGAAAGGAATGGAATGGAATCGAGTGGAATCGAATGGAATGGAATGGAATGGAATGGAATGGAATGGAATGGAATGGAATGGAATGGAATGGAATGGAATCAACCTGAGTAGAATGCAATGGATTGGAATGGAATGGAATGGAATGGAATCGAATGGAATCGAAAGAAATGGAATGGAATGGAATGGAATGGAATGAAATGGAATGGAATCAACCCGAGAAGAACGGAATGGAATGGAATGGAACGGAATGGGATGGAATGGAATCGAATGATATCGAATGGAATCGAATGGAATGGAATGGAATAGAATGGAATCAACCCGAGTGGAACGGAACGGAATGGAATGGAATGGAATGGAATGGAATGGAATGGAATGGAATGGAATGGAATGGAATGGAATCGAATGGAATCGAACGGAATGCAATGGAATGGAATGGAATGGAATGGAATGGAATGGAATGGAATGGAATAAACCCGAGTAGAACTAAACGGAATGGAAAGGAATGGAATGGAATGGAATAGAATGGAATGGAATGGAATTCAATGGAGTAGAATGGAATGGAATAGAATGGAATGGAATGGAATGGAATGGAATGGAATGGTATGGAATGGAATGGAATAGAATGGAATCAACCCGACTAGAACGGAATGGAATGGAACGGAATGTAACGGAATGGAATGGAATGGAATGGAATGGAATGGAATGGAATGGAATCGAATGGAATGGAATGGAATGGAATGGAATGGAATGGAATGGAATGGAATGGAATGGAATCCACCCGAGTAGAATGGAATGGATTGGAATGGAATAGAAAGAATGGAATGGAATCGAGTGGAATCGAATGGAATGGAATGGAATCAAACGGAGTAGAATGGAATGGATTGGAATGGAATGGAATGAAATGGAATCGAATGGAATCGAATGGAATGGAATGGAATGGAATGGAATGAAATGGAATGGAATGGAATCAACCCGAGTAGAACGGAATGGAATGGAATGGAATGGAATGGGATGGAATGGAATCGAATGATCTCGAATGGAATCGAATGGAATGGCATCGAATGGAATCGAATGGAATGCAATGGAATGGAATGGAATGGAATGGAATGTAATGGAATCGAATGGAATGGAATGGAATCAACCCGAGTAGAATGGAATAGATTGGAATGGAATGGAATGGAATGGAATGGAATCGAATGGAATCGAATGGAATGGAGTGGAATGGAATGGAATATAATGGAATGGAATGGAATCAACCCGAGTAGAACGGAATGGAATGGAATGGAATGGAATGGAATGGAATGGAATGGAATGGAATTCAATGGAATAGAAAGGAATGGAATCGAATGGAATCGAATGGAGATGAATGGAATGGAATGGAATGGAATGGAATGGAATCAACCAGAGTAGAATGGAATGTATTGGAATGGAATGCAATGGAATGGAATGGAATGGAATGGAATCGAATGGAATGGAACGGAATGGAATGGAATGGAATGGAATGGAATGGAATGGAATGGAATGGAGTCAATCACAGTAGAAAGGAATAGAATGGAATGGAATGGAATGGAATGGAATGGAATGGAATGGAATTCAATGGAATAGAATGGAATGGAAGGGAATCGAATGGAATCGAATGGAATCGAAAGGAATGGAATGGAATAGAATGGAATCAACCCGAGTAGAACGGAGTGGAATGGAATGGAATGGAATGGAATGGAATTGAATGGAATGGAATGGAATGGAATGGAATGGAATGGAATGGAATGAAACTGAATGGAATGGAATGGAATGGAATGGAATGGAATGGAATTCAATGGAATAGAATGGAATGGAATGGAATGGAATAAAATGAAATGGAATGGAATGGAATCGAATGGAATAGAATGGAATCGAATGGAATGGAATGGAATAGAATGGAATGGAATGGAATGGAATGGAATGGAATGGAATGGAATGGAATGGAATGGAATCGAATGGAATCGAATGGAATGGAATGGAATGGAATGGAATCAACCCAAGTAGAATGGAATGGATTGGAATGGAATGGAATGGAATGGAATCGAATGGAACGCAATGGAACGGAATGGAATGGAATGGAATGGAATGGAATGGAATGGAATGGAATGGAATCAACCCGAGTAGAATGGAATGGATTGGAATACAATGGAATGGAATGGAATGGAATGCAATAGAATAGAATGGAATTGAATCAACCCGCGTGGAACTGAATGGAACGGTACGGAAAGGAACGGAACGGAGTGGAATGGAATCAACACGAGTACAACGGCACGGGACGGGACGGGACTGGATGGGACGGGACGGGACGGGACGGGACGGGACGTGTCGGGATGGAACGGAATGGAACGGAACCCAATGGATTCAAGCCGACTAGAACGGAATGGAATACAAGGGAATGGAATGGAATGGAATGGAATGGAATGGAATGGAATGGAATGGAATGGAATGGAATGGAATGGAATGGAATGGAATGGAACGGAATGGATTCAACCCGAATAGAACGGAATGGAATGGAGTGGAATGGAATGGAATGGAATGGAATGGAATGGAATGGAATGGAATGGAATGGAATAGAATGGAAATCAACCTGAGTAGAACGGAATGGAATGGAATGGAATGGAATGGAATGGAATGGAATGGAATGGAAAGAACCCGAGTGGAATGGAATGGAATGGAATGGAATGGAATGATGAACCCGAGTAGAATGGAATGGTTTGGAATGAAATGGAATGGAATGGAATGGAATGGAATGGAATGGAATGGAATGGAATGGAATGGAATGGAATGGAATGGAATGGAATGGAATGGAATGGAATGGAATGGAATGGAATCAACCCGAGTAGAACGGAATGGGTTGGAATGGAAAGGATTGGAATGGAATGGAATGGAATGGAATGGAATGGAATGGAATGGAATGGAGTGGAATCAAACCGATTAGAACGGAATGGAATGGAATGGAATGGAATGGAATGGAATGGAATGGAATGGAATTGAATGGAATGGAATGGAATGGAATAGAAAGGAAAGGAATGGAATGGAATGGAATGGAATGGAATGGAATGGAATGGAATGGAATGGAATGGAATCAACCCGAGTAGAATGGAATGGATTGGAATGGAATGGAATGGAATTGAATGGAATGGAATGGAATCGAATGGAATGGAATGGAATCGAATGGAATGGAATGGAATGGAATGGAATGGAATGGAATGAAACTGAATGGAATGGAATGGAATTGAATGGAATGGAATGGAATGGAATTCAATGGAATAGAATGGAATGGAATGGAATGGAATAAAATGAAATGGAATGGAATGGAATCGAATGGAATAGAATGGAATCGAATGGAATGGAATGGAATAGAATGGAATGGAATGGAATGGAATGGAGTGGAATCAACACGAGTAGAACAGAATGGAATGGAATGGAATGGAATGGAATGGAATGGAATGGAATGGAATCGAATGGAATCGAATGGAATGGAATGGAATGGAATGGAATCAACCCAAGTAGAATGGAATGGATTGGAATGGAATGGAATGGAATGGAATGGAATGGAATGGAATCGAATGGAACGCAAGGGAATGGAATGGAATGGAATGGAATGGAATGGAATGGAATGGAATGGAATGGAATGGAATGGAATGGAATCAACCCGAGTAGAATGGAATGGATTGGAATGGAATGGAATGGAATGGAATGGAATGCAATAGAATAGAATGGAATTGAATCAACCCGCGTGGAACTGAATGGAACGGTACGGAATGGAACGGAACGGAGTGGAGTGGAATCAACCCGAGTACAACGGCACGGGACGGGACGGGACGGGATGGGAAGGGACGGGACGGGACGGGACGGGACGTGTCGGGATGGAACGGAATGGAACGGAACCCAATGGATTCAAGCCGACTAGAACGGAATGGAATAGAATGGAATGGAATGGAATGGAATGGAATGGAATGGAATGGAATGGAATGGAATGGAATGGAATGGAATGGAATGGAATGGAATGGAATGGAATCAACCCGAATAGAACGGAATGGAATGGAGTGGAATGGAATGGAATGGAATGGAATGGAATGGAATGGAATGGAATGGAATGGAATAGAATGGAAATCAACCTGAGTAGAACGGAATGGAATGGAATGGAATGGAATGGAATGGAATGGAATGGAATGGAAAGAACCCGAGTGGAATGGAATGGAATGGAATGAAATGGAATGAAATGACGAACCCGAGTAGAATGGAATGGTTTGGAATGAAATGGAATGGAATGGAATGGAATGGAATGGAATGGAATGGAATGGAATGGAATCAACCCGAGTAGAACGGAATGGGTTGGAATGGAAAGGAATAGAATGGAATGGAATGGAATGGAATGGAATGGAATGGAATGGAATGGAATGGAGTGGAATCAAACCGATTAGAACGGAATGGAATGGAATGGAATGGAATGGAATGGAATGGAATGGAATGGAATGGAATAGAAAGGAAAAGACTGGAATGGAATGGAATGGAATGCAATGGAATGGAATGGAATGGAATCAACCCGAGTAGAATGGAATGGATTGGAATGGAATGGAATGGAATGGAATGGAATGGAATGGAATGGAATGGAATGGAATGGAATCGAATGGAATGGAATGGAATGGAATGGAATGGAATGGAATGGAATGGAATGGAATGGAATGGAATGGAATAGAAAGGAAAAGAATGGAATGGAATGGAATGGAATGGAATGGAATGGAATGGAATGGAATCAACCCGAGTAGAATGGAATGGATTGGAATGGAATGGAATGGAATGGAATGGAATGGAATGGAATGGAATGGAATGGAATCGAATGGAATGGAATGGAATGGAATGGAATGGAATGGAATGGAATGGAATGGAATGGAATGGAATCGAACGGAATCGAATGGAATAGAATGGAATATAATGGAAAGGAATGGAATGGAATGGAATGGAATGGAATGGAGTCAACCCGAGTAGAATGGAATGGATTGGAATGGAATGGAATGGAAAGTAATGGAATGGAATGGAATGGAATGGAATGGAATGGAATGGAATGGAATGGAATCAACCCGAGTAGAACTAAATGGAATGGAAAGGAATGGAATGGAATGGAATGGAATGGAATGGAATGGAATGGAATTCAATGGAGTAGAATGGAATAGAATAGAATGGAATGGAATGGAATGGAATGGAATGGAATGGAATGGAATCAACCCGAGTAGAACGGAATGGAATGGAATGGAATGGAATAGAATGGAATGGAATGGAATGGAATGGAATGGAATGTAATGGAATTCAATGGAATAGAATGGAATGGAATCGAATGGAATCGAATGGAGACGAATGGAGTGGAATGGAATGGAATGGAATGGAATGGAATCAACCAGAGTAGAATGGAATGTATTGGAATGGAATGGAATGGAATGGAATGGAATGGAATCGAATGGAATGGAATGGAAAGGAATGGAATGGAATGGAATGGAGTCAATCAGAGTAGAACGGAATGGAATGGAATGGAATGGAATGGAATGGAATGGAATGGAATGGAATGGAATTCAATGGAATAGAATGGAATGGAAGGGAATGGAATGGAATGGAATGGAATCGAATGGAATCGAATGGAATCGAACGGAATGGAATGGAATAGAATGGAATAAACCCGAGTAGAACGGAATGGAATGGAATGGAATGGAATGGAATGGAATGGATTCGAATGGAATGGAATGGAATCGAATGGAATGGAATGGAATGGAATGAAATGGAATGGAATGAAACTGAATGGAATGGAATGGAATGGAATGGAATGGAATGGAATGGAATGGAATGGAATGGAATGGAATGGAATCAACCCGAGTAGAATGGAATGGATTGGAATGGAATGGAATGGAATGGAATGGAATGGAATGGAATGGAATGGAATGGAATGGAATCAATCCGAGTAGAATGGAATGAAATGGAATTCAATGTAACCGAAAGGAATTGAATCAACCCATGTGGAATGGAACGGGATGGGACGGGACGGGACGGGATGGGACGGGTCGGGATGGAACGGAATGGAACGGAATGGAACGGCATGGAATCAACCCGAGTAAAATGGAATGGAATGGAAAGGAATAGAATAGAATAGAATGGAATTGAACCAACCCGCGTGGAACGGAATGGAACGGAATGGAAACGAGCGGAACGGAATGCAAAGGAATCAACCCGAGTAAAACGGAACGGGACGGGACGGGACGGGACGGGACGGAACGGAACGGAACCAAACTCAATGGAATCAACCCGAGTAGAACGGAATGGAATAAATGGAAAGGAATGGAATGGAATGGAATGGAATGGAATGGAATGGAATGGAATGGAATGGAATGGAGTGGAATGGAATGGAATGGAATGGAATGGAAATCAACCCGAGTAGAACGGAATGGAATGGAATGGAATGGAATGGAATGGAATGGAATGGAATGGAATGGAATGGAATGAGCCCGAGTGGAATGGAATGGAATGGAATGGAATGGAATGGAATGGAATGGAATGGAATGGAATGGAATGGAATGATCAACCCGAGTGGAATGGAATGGAATGGAATGGAATGGAATGGAATGGAATGGAATGGAATGGAATGGAATGCAGTGGAATCAACCCGAGGAGAACGGAATGGAATGGAATGGAATGGAATGGAATGGAATGGAATGGAATGGAATGGAATGGAATGGAATGGAATGGAATGGAATTCATTGGAATAGAATGGAATGGAATGGAATGGAATAAAATGAAATGGAATGGAATGGGATCGAATGGAATAGAATGGAATCGAATGGAATGGAATGGAATAGAATGGAATGGAAAGGAATGGAGTGGAATCAACCCGAGTAGAACAGAATGGAATGGAATGGAATGGAATGGAATGGAATGGAATGGAATCGAATGGAATCGAATGGAATGGAATGGAATGGAATGGAATGAACCCAAGTAGAATGGAATGGATTGGAATGGAATGGAATGGAATGGAATGGAATCGAATCGAATGGAACGCAATGGAATGGAATGGAATGGAATGGAATGGAATGGAATGGAATGGAATGGAATGGAATCAACCCGAGTGGAATGGAATGGATTGGAATGGACTGGAATGGAATGGAATGGAATGCAATCAATCCGAGTAGAATGGAATGGAATGAAATGGAATGGAATTCAATGTAATAGAATGGAATTGAATCAACCCGCGTGTAACGGAATGGAATGGAACGGAAAGGAACGGAACGGAATGGAACGGAATCAACCCGATCAGAACGGAACGGAATGGGACGGGGCGGGACGGGACGGGACGCGTCGGGATGGGACAGAATGGAACGGAACGGAACGGCATGGAATCAACCCGAGTAAAATGGAATGGAATGTAATGGAATGGAATGGAATGGAATGGAATGGAATGGAATGGAATGGAATAGAATAGAATGGAATTGAATCAACCCGCGTGGAACTGAATGGAACGGAACGGAAAGGAACGGAACGGAGTGGAATGGAATCAACCCGAGTACAACGGCACGGGACGGGACGGGACGGGACGGGACGGGACGGGATGGGACGTGTCGGGACGGAACGGAACGGAACGGAATTCAATGGATTCAAGCCGAGTAGAACGGAATGGAATAGAATGGAATGGAATGGAATGGAATGGAATGGAATGGAATGGAATGGAATGGAATGGAATGGAATGGAATGGAATGGAATGGAATGGAATGGAATGGAATGGAATGGAAATCAACTTGAGTAGAACGGAATGGAATGGAATGGAATGGAATGGAATGGAATGGAATGGAATGGAATGAACCCGAGTGGAATGGAATGGAATGGAATGGAATGGAATGGAATGATGAACCCGAGTAGAATGGAACGGTTTGGAATGAAATGGAATGGAATGGAATGGAATGGAATCGAATGGAATGGAATGGAATGGAATGGAATGGAATGGAATGGAATGGAATGGAATGGAATGGAATGGAATGGAATGGAGTGGAATGGAATGGAATGGAATGGAATCAACCCGAGTAGAACGGAATGGGTTGGAATGGAAAGGAATGGAATGGAATGGAATGGAATGGAATGGAATGGAATGGAATGGAATGGAATGGAGTGGAATCAACCCGAGTAGAACGGAATGGAATGGAATGGAATGGAATGGAATGGAATGGAACGGAATGGAATGGAATGGAATAGAAAGGAATGGAATGGAATGGAATGGAATGGAATGGAATGGAATGGAATGGAATGGATTGGAATGGAATGGAATGGAATGGAATGGAATCGAACGGAATCGAATGGAATAGAATGGAATATAATGAAATGGAATGGAATGGAATGGAATGGAATGGAGTCAACCCGAGTAGAATGGAATGGATTGGAATGGAATGGAATGGAAAGTAATGGAATGGAATGGAATGGAATGGAATGGAATGGAATGGAATGGAATGGAATGGAATGGAATGGAATGGAATGGAATCAACCCGAGTAGAACTAAATGGATTGGAAAGGAACGGAATGGAATGGAATTGAATGGAATGGAATGGAATTCAATGGAGTAGAATGGAATGGAATGGAATGGAATGGAATGGAATGGAATGGAATGGAATGGAATGGAATGGAATGGAATGGAATGGAATCAACCCGACTAGAACGGAATGGAATGGAATGGAATGGAATGGAATGGAATGGAATGGAATGGAATGGAATGGAATGGAATGGAATGGAATGGAATGGAATGGAATCCACCCGAGTAGAATGGAATGGATTGGAATGGAATGGAAAGGAATGGAATGGAATCGAGTGGAATCGAATGGAATGGAATGGAATGGAATGGAATGGAATGGAATGGAATGGAATGGAATGGAATGGAATCAACCTGAGTAGAATGCAATGGATTGGAATGGAATGGAATGGAATGGAATCGAATGGAATCGAAAGAAATGGAATGGAATGGAATGGAATGGAATGAAATGGAATGGAATCAACCCGAGAAGAACGGAATGGAATGGAATGGAACGGAATGGGATGGAATGGAATCGAATGATATCGAATGGAATCGAATGGAATGGAATGGAATAGAATGGAATCAACCCGAGTGGAACGGAACGGAATGGAATGGAATGGAATGGAATGGAATGGAATGGAATGGAATGGAATGGAATGGAATGGAATCGAATGGAATCGAACGGAATGCAATGGAATGGAATGGAATGGAATGGAATGGAATGGAATGGAATGGAATAAACCCGAGTAGAACTAAACGGAATGGAAAGGAATGGAATGGAATGGAATAGAATGGAATGGAATGGAATTCAATGGAGTAGAATGGAATGGAATAGAATGGAATGGAATGGAATGGAATGGAATGGAATGGTATGGAATGGAATGGAATAGAATGGAATCAACCCGACTAGAACGGAATGGAATGGAACGGAATGTAACGGAATGGAATGGAATGGAATGGAATGGAATGGAATGGAATGGAATCGAATGGAATGGAATGGAATGGAATGGAATGGAATGGAATGGAATGGAATGGAATGGAATCCACCCGAGTAGAATGGAATGGATTGGAATGGAATAGAAAGAATGGAATGGAATCGAGTGGAATCGAATGGAATGGAATGGAATCAAACGGAGTAGAATGGAATGGATTGGAATGGAATGGAATGAAATGGAATCGAATGGAATCGAATGGAATGGAATGGAATGGAATGGAATGAAATGGAATGGAATGGAATCAACCCGAGTAGAACGGAATGGAATGGAATGGAATGGAATGGGATGGAATGGAATCGAATGATCTCGAATGGAATCGAATGGAATGGCATCGAATGGAATCGAATGGAATGCAATGGAATGGAATGGAATGGAATGGAATGTAATGGAATCGAATGGAATGGAATGGAATCAACCCGAGTAGAATGGAATAGATTGGAATGGAATGGAATGGAATGGAATGGAATCGAATGGAATCGAATGGAATGGAGTGGAATGGAATGGAATATAATGGAATGGAATGGAATCAACCCGAGTAGAACGGAATGGAATGGAATGGAATGGAATGGAATGGAATGGAATGGAATGGAATTCAATGGAATAGAAAGGAATGGAATCGAATGGAATCGAATGGAGATGAATGGAATGGAATGGAATGGAATGGAATGGAATCAACCAGAGTAGAATGGAATGTATTGGAATGGAATGCAATGGAATGGAATGGAATGGAATGGAATCGAATGGAATGGAACGGAATGGAATGGAATGGAATGGAATGGAATGGAATGGAATGGAATGGAGTCAATCACAGTAGAAAGGAATAGAATGGAATGGAATGGAATGGAATGGAATGGAATGGAATGGAATTCAATGGAATAGAATGGAATGGAAGGGAATCGAATGGAATCGAATGGAATCGAAAGGAATGGAATGGAATAGAATGGAATCAACCCGAGTAGAACGGAGTGGAATGGAATGGAATGGAATGGAATGGAATTGAATGGAATGGAATGGAATGGAATGGAATGGAATGGAATGGAATGAAACTGAATGGAATGGAATGGAATGGAATGGAATGGAATGGAATTCAATGGAATAGAATGGAATGGAATGGAATGGAATAAAATGAAATGGAATGGAATGGAATCGAATGGAATAGAATGGAATCGAATGGAATGGAATGGAATAGAATGGAATGGAATGGAATGGAATGGAATGGAATGGAATGGAATGGAATGGAATGGAATCGAATGGAATCGAATGGAATGGAATGGAATGGAATGGAATCAACCCAAGTAGAATGGAATGGATTGGAATGGAATGGAATGGAATGGAATCGAATGGAACGCAATGGAACGGAATGGAATGGAATGGAATGGAATGGAATGGAATGGAATGGAATGGAATCAACCCGAGTAGAATGGAATGGATTGGAATACAATGGAATGGAATGGAATGGAATGCAATAGAATAGAATGGAATTGAATCAACCCGCGTGGAACTGAATGGAACGGTACGGAAAGGAACGGAACGGAGTGGAATGGAATCAACACGAGTACAACGGCACGGGACGGGACGGGACTGGATGGGACGGGACGGGACGGGACGGGACGGGACGTGTCGGGATGGAACGGAATGGAACGGAACCCAATGGATTCAAGCCGACTAGAACGGAATGGAATACAAGGGAATGGAATGGAATGGAATGGAATGGAATGGAATGGAATGGAATGGAATGGAATGGAATGGAATGGAATGGAATGGAATGGAACGGAATGGATTCAACCCGAATAGAACGGAATGGAATGGAGTGGAATGGAATGGAATGGAATGGAATGGAATGGAATGGAATGGAATGGAATGGAATAGAATGGAAATCAACCTGAGTAGAACGGAATGGAATGGAATGGAATGGAATGGAATGGAATGGAATGGAATGGAAAGAACCCGAGTGGAATGGAATGGAATGGAATGGAATGGAATGATGAACCCGAGTAGAATGGAATGGTTTGGAATGAAATGGAATGGAATGGAATGGAATGGAATGGAATGGAATGGAATGGAATGGAATGGAATGGAATGGAATGGAATGGAATGGAATGGAATGGAATGGAATGGAATGGAATCAACCCGAGTAGAACGGAATGGGTTGGAATGGAAAGGATTGGAATGGAATGGAATGGAATGGAATGGAATGGAATGGAATGGAATGGAATGGAGTGGAATCAAACCGATTAGAACGGAATGGAATGGAATGGAATGGAATGGAATGGAATGGAATGGAATGGAATTGAATGGAATGGAATGGAATGGAATAGAAAGGAAAGGAATGGAATGGAATGGAATGGAATGGAATGGAATGGAATGGAATGGAATGGAATGGAATCAACCCGAGTAGAATGGAATGGATTGGAATGGAATGGAATGGAATTGAATGGAATGGAATGGAATCGAATGGAATGGAATGGAATCGAATGGAATGGAATGGAATGGAATGGAATGGAATGGAATGAAACTGAATGGAATGGAATGGAATTGAATGGAATGGAATGGAATGGAATTCAATGGAATAGAATGGAATGGAATGGAATGGAATAAAATGAAATGGAATGGAATGGAATCGAATGGAATAGAATGGAATCGAATGGAATGGAATGGAATAGAATGGAATGGAATGGAATGGAATGGAGTGGAATCAACACGAGTAGAACAGAATGGAATGGAATGGAATGGAATGGAATGGAATGGAATGGAATGGAATCGAATGGAATCGAATGGAATGGAATGGAATGGAATGGAATCAACCCAAGTAGAATGGAATGGATTGGAATGGAATGGAATGGAATGGAATGGAATGGAATGGAATCGAATGGAACGCAAGGGAATGGAATGGAATGGAATGGAATGGAATGGAATGGAATGGAATGGAATGGAATGGAATGGAATGGAATCAACCCGAGTAGAATGGAATGGATTGGAATGGAATGGAATGGAATGGAATGGAATGCAATAGAATAGAATGGAATTGAATCAACCCGCGTGGAACTGAATGGAACGGTACGGAATGGAACGGAACGGAGTGGAGTGGAATCAACCCGAGTACAACGGCACGGGACGGGACGGGACGGGATGGGACGGGACGGGACGGGACGGGACGGGACGTGTCGGGATGGAACGGAATGGAACGGAACCCAATGGATTCAAGCCGACTAGAACGGAATGGAATAGAATGGAATGGAATGGAATGGAATGGAATGGAATGGAATGGAATGGAATGGAATGGAATGGAATGGAATGGAATGGAATGGAATGGAATGGAATCAACCCGAATAGAACGGAATGGAATGGAGTGGAATGGAATGGAATGGAATGGAATGGAATGGAATGGAATGGAATGGAATGGAATAGAATGGAAATCAACCTGAGTAGAACGGAATGGAATGGAATGGAATGGAATGGAATGGAATGGAATGGAATGGAAAGAACCCGAGTGGAATGGAATGGAATGGAATGAAATGGAATGAAATGACGAACCCGAGTAGAATGGAATGGTTTGGAATGAAATGGAATGGAATGGAATGGAATGGAATGGAATGGAATGGAATGGAATGGAATCAACCCGAGTAGAACGGAATGGGTTGGAATGGAAAGGAATAGAATGGAATGGAATGGAATGGAATGGAATGGAATGGAATGGAATGGAATGGAGTGGAATCAAACCGATTAGAACGGAATGGAATGGAATGGAATGGAATGGAATGGAATGGAATGGAATGGAATGGAATAGAAAGGAAAAGACTGGAATGGAATGGAATGGAATGCAATGGAATGGAATGGAATGGAATCAACCCGAGTAGAATGGAATGGATTGGAATGGAATGGAATGGAATGGAATGGAATGGAATGGAATGGAATGGAATGGAATGGAATCGAATGGAATGGAATGGAATGGAATGGAATGGAATGGAATGGAATGGAATGGAATGGAATGGAATGGAATAGAAAGGAAAAGAATGGAATGGAATGGAATGGAATGGAATGGAATGGAATGGAATGGAATCAACCCGAGTAGAATGGAATGGATTGGAATGGAATGGAATGGAATGGAATGGAATGGAATGGAATGGAATGGAATGGAATCGAATGGAATGGAATGGAATGGAATGGAATGGAATGGAATGGAATGGAATGGAATGGAATGGAATCGAACGGAATCGAATGGAATAGAATGGAATATAATGGAAAGGAATGGAATGGAATGGAATGGAATGGAATGGAGTCAACCCGAGTAGAATGGAATGGATTGGAATGGAATGGAATGGAAAGTAATGGAATGGAATGGAATGGAATGGAATGGAATGGAATGGAATGGAATGGAATCAACCCGAGTAGAACTAAATGGAATGGAAAGGAATGGAATGGAATGGAATGGAATGGAATGGAATGGAATGGAATTCAATGGAGTAGAATGGAATAGAATAGAATGGAATGGAATGGAATGGAATGGAATGGAATGGAATGGAATGGAATAGAATGGAATCAACACGACTAGAACTGAATGGAATGGAATGGAATGGAATGGAATGGAATGGAATTTAATGGAATGGAATGGAATCGAAAGGAATGGAATGGAATGGAATGGAATGGAATGGAATGGAATGGAATGGAATGGAATGGAATGGAATGGAATGGAATCAACCCGAGTAGAATGGAATGGAGTGGAATGGAATGGAATGGAATGGAATGGAATGGAATAGAATCGAATGGAATGGAATGGAATGGAATGGAATGGAATGGAATGGAATGGAATGGAATGGAATCGAAAGGAATCGAATGGAATGGAATGGATTATAATGGAATGGAATGGAATGGAATGGAATGGAATGAAATGAAATGGAATGGAATCAACCCGAGTAGAACGGAATGGAATGGAATGGAATGGAATGGGATGGAATGGAATCGAATGATCTCGAATGGAATCGAATGGAATGGCATCGAATGGAATCGAATGGAATGCAATGGAATGGAATGGAATGGAATGGAATGGAATGGAATCGAATGGAATGGAATGGAATCAAACCGAGTAGAATGGAATAGATTGGAATGGAATGGAATGGAATGGAATGGAATCGAATGGAATCGAATGGAATGGAGTGGAATGGAATGGAATATAATGGAATGGAATGGAATCAACCCGAGTAGAACGGAATGGAATGGAATGGAATGGAATGGAATGGAATGGAATGGAATGGAATGGAATGGAATTCAATGGAATAGAAAGGAATGGAATCGAATGGAATCGAATGGAGATGAATGGAATGGAATGGAATGGAATGGAATGGAATCAACCAGAGTAGAATGGAATGTATTGGAATGGAATGCAATGGAATGGAATGGAATGGAATGGAATCGAATGGAATGGAACGGAATGGAATGGAATGGAATGGAATGGAATGGAATGGAATGGAGTCAATCACAGTAGAACGGAATAGAATGGAATGGAATGGAATGGAATGGAATGGAATGGAATGGAATTCAATGGAATAGAATGGAATGGAAGGGAAAGGAATGGAATGGAATGGAATCGAATGGAATCGAATGGAATCGAAAGGAATGGAATGGAATAGAATGGAATCAACCCGAGTAGAACGGAATGGAATGGAATGGAATGGAATGGAATGGAATGGAATTGAATGGAATGGAATGGAATGGAATGGAATGGAATGGAATGGAATGAAACTGAATGGAATGGAATGGAATGGAATGGAATGGAATGGAATTCAATGGAATAGAATGGAATGGAATGGAATGGAATAAAATGAAATGGAATGGAATGGAATCGAATGGAATAGAATGGAATCGAATGGAATGGAATGGAATGGAATGGAATGGAATGGAATGGAATGGAATGGAATGGAATGGAATGGAATCGAATGGAATCGAATGGAATGGAATGCAATGGAATGGAATCAACCCAAGTAGAATGGAATGGATTGGAATGGAATGGAATGGAATGGAATCGAATGGAACGCAATGGAACGGAATGGAATGGAATGGAATGGAATGGAATGGAATGGAATGGAATGGAATCAACCCGAGTAGAATGGAATGGATTGGAATACAATGGAATGGAATGGAATGGAATGCAATAGAATAGAATGGAATTGAATCAACCCGCGTGGAACTGAATGGAACGGTACGGAAAGGAACGGAACGGAGTGGAATGGAATCAACACGAGTACAACGGCACGGGACGGGACGGGACTGGATGGGACGGGACGGGACGGGACGGGACGGGACGTGTCGGGATGGAACGGAATGGAACGGAACCCAATGGATTCAAGCCGACTAGAACGGAATGGAATACAATGGAATGGAATGGAATGGAATGGAATGGAATGGAATGGAATGGAATGGAATGGAATGGAATGGAATGGAATGGAATGGAATGGAATGGAATGGATTCAACCCGAATAGAACGGAATGGAATGGAGTGGAATGGAATGGAATGGAATGGAATGGAATGGAATGGAATGGAATGGAATGGAATGGAATGGAATAGAATGGAAATCAACCTGAGTAGAACGGAATGGAATGGAATGGAATGGAATGGAATGGAATGGAATGGAATGGAATGGAAAGAACCCGAGTGGAATGGAATGGAATGGAATGGAATGGAATGATGAACCCGAGTAGAATGGAATGGTTTGGAATGAAATGGAATGGAATGGAATCGAATGGAATCGAATGGAATGGAATGGAATGGAATGGAATGGAATGGAATGGAATGGAATGGAATGGAATGGAATGGAATGGAATCAACCCGAGTAGAACGGAATGGGTTGGAATGGAAAGGATTGGAATGGAATGGAATGGAATGGAATGGAATGGAATGGAATGGAATGGAGTGGAATCAAACCGATTAGAACGGAATGGAATGGAATGGAATGGAATGGAATGGAATGGAATGGAATGGAATTGAATGGAATGGAATGGAATGGAATAGAAAGGAAAGGAATGGAATGGAATGGAATGGAATGGAATGGAATGGAATGGAATGGAATCATCCCGAGTAGAATGGAATGGATTGGAATGGAATGGAATGGAATTGAATGGAATGGAATGGAATCGAATGGAATGGAATGGAATCGAATGGAATGGAATGGAATGGAATGGAATGGAATGGAATGAAACTGAATGGAATGGAATGGAATTGAATGGAATGGAATGGAATGGAATTCAATGGAATAGAATGGAATGGAATGGAATGGAATAAAATGAAACGGAATGGAATGGAATCGAATGGAATAGAATGGAATCGAATGGAATGGAATGGAATAGAATGGAATGGAATGGAATGGAATGGAGTGGAATCAACACGAATAGAACAGAATGGAATGGAATGGAATGGAATGGAATGGAATGGAATGGAATGGAATCGAATGGAATCGAATGGAATGGAATGGAATGGAATGGAATCAACCCAAGTAGAATGGAATGGATTGGAATGGAATGGAATGGAATGGAATGGAATGGAATGGAATCGAATGGAACGCAAGGGAATGGAATGGAATGGAATGGAATGGAATGGAATGGAATGGAATGGAATGGAATGGAATGGAATGGAATGGAATCAACCCGAGTAGAATGGAATGGATTGGAATGGAATGGAATGGAATGGAATGGAATGCAATAGAATAGAATGGAATTGAATCAACCCGCGTGGAACTGAATGGAACGGTACGGAATGGAACGGAACGGAGTGGAGTGGAATCAACCCGAGTACAACGGCACGGGACGGGACGGGACGGGATGGGACGGGACGGGACGGGACGGGACGGGACGTGTCGGGATGGAACGGAACGGAACGGAACCCAATGGATTCAAGCCGACTAGAACGGAATGGAATAGAATGGAATGGAATGGAATGGAATGGAATGGAATGGAATGGAATGGAATGGAATGGAATGGAATGGAATGGAATGGAATGGAATGGAATGGAATGGAATCAACCAGAATAGAACGGAATGGAATGGAGTGGAATGGAATGGAATGGAATGGAATGGAATGGAATGGAATGGAATGGAATGGAATGGAATGGAATGGAATAGAATGGAAATCAACCTGAGTAGAACGGAATGGAATGGAATGGAATGGAATGGAATGGAATGGAATGGAATGGAAAGAACCCGAGTGGAATGGAATGGAATGGAATGAAATGGAATGAAATGACGAACCCGAGTAGAATGGAATGGTTTGGAATGAAATGGAATGGAATGGAATGGAATGGAATGGAATGGAATGGAATGGAATGGAATGGAATGGAATCAACCCGAGTAGAACGGAATGGGTTGGAATGGAAAGGAATAGAATGGAATGGAATGGAATGGAATGGAATGGAATGGAATGGAATGGAATGGAGTGGAATCAAACCGATTAGAACGGAATGGAATGGAATGGAATGGAATGGAATGGAATGGAATGGAATGGAATGGAATGGAATAGAAAGGAAAAGAATGGAATGGAATGGAATGGAATGGAATGGAATGGAATGGAATGGAATCAACCCGAGTAGAATGGAATGGATTGGAATGGAATGGAATGGATTGGAATGGAATGGAATGGAATGGAATGGAATGGAATGGAATGGAATGGAATGGAATGGAATGGAATGGAATGGAATGGAATGGAATAGAAAGGAAAAGAATGGAATGGAATGGAATGGAATGGAATGGAATGGAATGGAATGGAATGGAATGGAATGGAATCAACCCGAGTAGAATGGAATGGATTGGAATGGAATGGAATGGAATGGAATGGAATGGAATGGAATGGAATGGAATGGAATCGAATGGAATGGAATGGAATGGAATGGAATGGAATGGAATGGAATGGAATGGAATGGAATCGAACGGAATCGAATGGAATAGAATGGAATATAATGGAAAGGAATGGAATGGAATGGAATGGAATGGAATGGAATGGAGTCAACCCGAGTAGAATGGAATGGATTGGAATGGAATGGAATGGAAAGTAATGGAATGGAATGGAATGGAATGGAATGGAATGGAATGGAATGGAATGGAATGGAATCAACCCGAGTAGAACTAAATGGAATGGAAAGGAATGGAATGGAATGGAATGGAATGGAATGGAATGGAATGGAATTCAATGGAGTAGAATGGAATAGAATAGAATGGAATGGAATGGAATGGAATGGAATGGAATGGAATGGAATGGAATGGAATGGAATAGAATGGAATCAACACGACTAGAACTGAATGGAATGGAATGGAATGGAATGGAATGGAATGGAATTTAATGGAATGGAATGGAATCGAAAGGAATGGAATGGAATGGAATGGAATGGAATGGAATGGAATGGAATGGAATGGAATGGAATGGAATGGAATGGAATCAACCCGAGTAGAATGGAATGGATTGGAATGGAATGGAATGGAATGGAATGGAATGGAATAGAATCGAATGGAATGGAATGGAATGGAATGGAATGGAATGGCATTGAATGGAATGGAATGGAATCGAAAGGAATCGAATGGAATGGAATGGATTATAATGGAATGGAATGGAATGGAATGGAATGGAATGGAATGGAATGGAATGGAGTCAACCAGAGTAGAATGGAATGGATTGGAATGGAATGGAATGGAAAGTAATGGAATGGAATGGAATGGAATGGAATGGAATGGAATGGAATGGAATGGAATGGAATGGAATGGAATGGAATGGAATGGAATGGAATGGAATGGAATGGAATCAACCCGATTAGAAGTAAATGGAATGGAATGGAATGGAATGGAATGGAATAGAATGGAATGGAATGGAATGGAATGGAGTAGAATGGAATGGAATAGAATGGAATGGAATGGAATGGAATGGAATGGAATGGAATGGAATGGAATGGAATGGAATAGAATGGAATCAACCCGACTAGAACGGAATGAAATGGAATGGAATGGAATGGAATGGAATGGAATGGAATGGAATGGAATGGAATGGAATGGAATGGAGTGGAATGGAATCCACACAAGTAGAATGGAATGGATTGGAATGGAATGGAAAGAATGGAATGGAAACGAGTGGAATCGAATGGAATGGAATGGAATGGAATGGAATGGAATGGAATGGAATGGAATGGAATGGAATGGAGTGGAATGGAATCCACCCAAGTAGAATGGAATGGATTGGAATGGAATGGAAAGAATGGAATGGAAACGAGTGGAATCGAATGGAATGGAATGGAATGGAATGGAATGGAATGGAATGGAATGGAATGGATTCAACCCGAATAGAACGGAATGGAATGGAGTGGAATGGAATGGAATGGAATGGAATGGAATGGAATGGAATGGAATGGAATGGAATGGAATGGAATAGAATGGAAATCAACCTGAGTAGAACGGAATGGAATGGAATGGAATGGAATGGAATGGAATGGAATGGAATGGAAAGAACCCGAGTGGAATGGAATGGAATGGAATGGAATGGAATGATGAACCCGAGTAGAATGGAATGGTTTGGAATGAAATGGAATGGAATGGAATCGAATGGAATCGAATGGAATGGAATGGAATGGAATGGAATGGAATGGAATGGAATGGAATGGAATGGAATGGAATGGAATGGAATCAACCCGAGTAGAACGGAATGGGTTGGAATGGAAAGGATTGGAATGGAATGGAATGGAATGGAATGGAATGGAATGGAATGGAATGGAGTGGAATCAAACCGATTAGAACGGAATGGAATGGAATGGAATGGAATGGAATGGAATGGAATGGAATGGAATGGAATTGAATGGAATGGAATGGAATGGAATAGAAAGGAAAGGAATGGAATGGAATGGAATGGAATGGAATGGAATGGAATGGAATGGAATGGAATCATCCCGAGTAGAATGGAATGGATTGGAATGGAATGGAATGGAATTGAATGGAATGGAATGGAATCGAATGGAATGGAATGGAATCGAATGGAATGGAATGGAATGGAATGGAATGGAATGGAATGAAACTGAATGGAATGGAATGGAATTGAATGGAATGGAATGGAATGGAATTCAATGGAATAGAATGGAATGGAATGGAATGGAATAAAATGAAACGGAATGGAATGGAATCGAATGGAATAGAATGGAATCGAATGGAATGGAATGGAATAGAATGGAATGGAATGGAATGGAATGGAGTGGAATCAACACGAGTAGAACAGAATGGAATGGAATGGAATGGAATGGAATGGAATGGAATGGAATGGAATCGAATGGAATCGAATGGAATGGAATGGAATGGAATGGAATCAACCCAAGTAGAATGGAATGGATTGGAATGGAATGGAATGGAATGGAATGGAATGGAATGGAATCGAATGGAACGCAAGGGAATGGAATGGAATGGAATGGAATGGAATGGAATGGAATGGAATGGAATGGAATGGAATGGAATGGAATCAACCCGAGTAGAATGGAATGGATTGGAATGGAATGGAATGGAATGGAATGGAATGGAATGCAATAGAATAGAATGGAATTGAATCAACCCGCGTGGAACTGAATGGAACGGTACGGAATGGAACGGAACGGAGTGGAGTGGAATCAACCCGAGTACAACGGCACGGGACGGGACGGGACGGGATGGGACGGGACGGGACGGGACGGGACGGGACGTGTCGGGATGGAACGGCACGGAACGGAACCCAATGGATTCAAGCCGACTAGAACGGAATGGAATAGAATGGAATGGAATGGAATGGAATGGAATGGAATGGAATGGAATGGAATGGAATGGAATGGAATGGAATGGAATGGAATGGAATGGAATGGAATGGAATCAACCAGAATAGAACGGAATGGAATGGAGTGGAATGGAATGGAATGGAATGGAATGGAATGGAATGGAATGGAATGGAATGGAATGGAATAGAATGGAAATCAACCTGAGTAGAACGGAATGGAATGGAATGGAATGGAAAGGAATGGAATGGAATGGAATGGAATGGAATGGAATGGAATGGAATGGAATGGAATGGAATGGAATGAGCCCGAGTGGAATGGAATGGAATGGAATGGAATGGAATGATCAACCCGAGTGTAATGGAATGGAATGGAATGGAATGGAATGGAATGGAATGGAATGGAATGGAATGGAGTGGAATCAACCCGAGTAGAACGGAATGGAATGGAATGGAATGGAATGGAATGGAATGGAATGGAAAGAATGGAGTGGAATCAACCCGAGTAGAACGGAATGGAATGGAATGGAATGGAATGGAATGGAATGGAATGGAATGGAATGGAATGGAATGGAATGGAATGCAATGGAATTCAATGGAATAGAATGGAATGGAATGGAATGGAATAAAATGAAATGGAATGGAATGGAATCGAATGGAATAGAATGGAATCGAATGGAATGGAATGGAAAAGAATGGAATGGAATGGAATGGAATGGAGTGGAATCAACCCGAGTAGAACAGAATGGAATGGAATGGAATGGAATGGAATGGAATGGATTCGAATGGAATCGAATGGAATGGAATGGAATGGAATGGAATGGAATCAACCCAAGTAGAATGGAATGGATTGGAATGGAATGGAATGGAATGGAATGGAATCGAATCGAATGGAACGCAATGGAATGGAATGGAATGGAATGGAATGGAATGGAATGGAATGGAATGGAATGGAATCAACCCGAGTAGAATGGAATGGATTGGAATGGACTGGAATGGAATGGAATGGAATGCAATCAATCCGAGTAGAATGGAATGGAATGGAATGGAATGGAATTCAATGTAATAGAATGGAATTGAATCAACCCGCGTGTAACGGAATGGAATGGAACGGAAAGGAACGGAACGGAATGGAACGGAATCAACCCGATCACAACGGAACAGAATGTGACGGGACGGGACGGGACGGGATGCGTCGGGATGGGACGGAATGGAACGGAACGGAACGGCATGGAATCAACCCGAGTAGAATGGAATGGAATGGAAAGGAATGGAATGGAATGGAATGGAATGGAATGGAATAGAATAGAATGGAATTGAATCAACCCGCGTGGAACTGAATGGAACGGAGCGGAAAAGAATGGAACGGAGTGGAATGGAATCAACCCGAGTACAACGGCACGGGACGGGACGGGACGGGACGGGACGGGACGGGACGGCGCGGGACGTGTCGGGACGGAACGGAACGGAACGGAAATCAATGGATTCAAGTCGAGGAGAACGGAATGGAATAGAATGGAATGGAATGGAATGGAATGGAATGGAATGGAATGGAATGGAATGGAATGGAATGGAATGGAATGGAATGGAAATCAACCTGAGTAGAACGGAATGGAATGGAATGGAATGGAATGGAATGGAATGGAATGGAATGAACCCGAGTGGAATGGAATGGAATGGAATGGAATGGAATGATGAACCCGAGTAGAATGGAATGGTTTGGAATGAAATGGAATGGAATGGAATGGAATGGAATGGAATCTAATGGAATCGAATGGAATGGAATGGAAAGGAATGGAATGGAATGGAATGGAATGGAATGGAATGGAATGGAATGGAATGGAATCAACCCGAGTAGAACGGAATGGGTTGGAATGGAAAGGAATGGAATGGAATGGAATGGAATGGAATGGAATGGAATGGAATGGAATGGAATGGAATGGAGTGGAATCAACCCGAGTAGAACGGAATGGAATGGAATGGAATGGAATGGAATGGAACGGAATGGAATGGAATGGAATGGAATGGAATAGAAAGGACTGGAATGGAATGGAATGGAATGGAATGGAATGGAATGGAATGGAATGGAATCAACTCGAGTAGAATGGAATGGATTGGAATGGAATGGAATGGAATGGAATGGAATGGAATGGAATGGAATGGAATGGAATGGAATGGAGTGGAATCAACCCGAGTAGAACGGAATGGAATGGAATGGAATGGAATGGAACGGAATGGAATGGAATGGAATGGAATGGAATAGAAAGGACTGGAATGGAATGGAATGGAATGGAATGGAATGGAATGGAATGGAATGGAATCAACCCGAGTAGAATGGAATGGATTGGAATGGAATGGAATGGAATGGAATGGAATGGAATCGAATGGAATGGAATGGAATGGAATGGAATGGAATGGAATGGAATCGAACGTAATCGAATGGAATAGTATGGAATATAATGGAATGGAATGGAATGGAATGGAATGGAATGGAATGGAATGGAATGGAATGGAATGGAATGGAAAGGAGTCAACCCGAGTAGAATGGAATGGATTGGAATGGAATGGAATGGAAAGTAATGGAATGGAATGGAATGGAATGGAATGGAATGGAATGGAATGGAATGGAATGGAATCAACCCGAGTAGAACTAAATGGAATGGAAAGGAATGGAATGGAATGGAATTGAATGGAATGGAATGGAATTCAATGGAGTAGAATGGAATGGAATAGAATGGAATGGAATGGAATGGAATGGAATGGAATGGAATGGAATGGAATGGAATGGAATCAACCCGACAAGAACGGAATGGAATGGAATGGAATGGAATGGAATGGAATGGAATGGAATGGAATCGAATGGAATGGAATGGAATGGAATGGAATGGAATGGAATGGAATCGAATGATATCGAATGGAATCGAATGGAATGGAATGGAATAGAATGGAATCAACCCGAGTGGAACGGATTGGAATGGAATGGAATGGAATGGAATGGAATGGAAAGGAATGGAATGGAATTGATTCGAATGGAATCGAATGGAATGCAATGGAATGGAATGGAATGGAATGGAATGGAATGGAATGGAATGGAATGGAATGCAATGGAATGGAATGGAATCTACACGAGTAGAATGCAATGGATGGAATGGAATGGAATGGAATGGAATGGAATGGAATCGAATGGAATGGAATGGAATCGAATGGAATGGAATGGAATGGAATGGAATGGAATGGAATCGAATGGAATCGAATGGAATGGAATGGATTGGAATGGAATGGAATGGAATGGAATGGAATCGAATGGAATGGAATGGAATGGAATGGAATGGAATGGAATGGAATGGAATGGAATGAAATGGAATGGAATGGAATGGAATGGAATGGAATGGAATGGAATGGAATGGAAAGGAATCCACCCGAGTAGAATGGAATGGATTGGAATGGAATGGAAAGGAATGGAATGGAATCGAGTGGAATCGAATGGAATGGAATGGAATGGAATGGAATGGAATGGAATGGAATGGAATGGATGGAATGGAATCAACCTGAGTAGAATGGAATGGATTGGAATGGAATGGAATGAAATGGAATCGAATGGAATCGAAAGAAATGGAATGGAATGGAATGGAATGAAATGGAATGGAATGGAATCAACCCGAGTAGAACGGAATGGAATGGAATGGAATGGAATGGGATGGAATGGAATCGAATGATATCGAATGGAATCGAATGGAATGGAATGGAATAGAATGGAATCAACCCGAGTGGAACGGATTGGAATGGAATGGAATGGAATGGAATGGAATGGAATGGAATCGAATCGAATGGAATCGAATGGAATGCAATGGAATGGAATGGAATGGAATGGAATGGAATGGAATGGAATGGAATGGAATGGAATGGAATGCAACGGAATGGAATGGAATCAACACGAGTAGAATGGAATGGATGGAATGGAATGGAATGGAATGGAATGGAATGGAATGGAATCGAATGGAATCGAATGGAATGGAGTGCAATGGAATGGAATGGAATGGAATGGAATGGAATGGAATCAACCCGAGTAGAACGGAATGGAATGGAATGGAATGGAATGGAATGGAATGGAATGGAATGGAATGGAATGGAAAGGAATGGAATCGAATGGAATGGAATGGAATCGAATGGAATGGAATGGAATGGAATGGAATGGAATGGAATGGAATCGAACGGAATCGAATGGAATAGAATGGAATATAATGGAATGGAATGGAATGGAATGGAATGGAATGGAATGGAGTCAACCCGAGTAGAATGGAATGGATTGGAATGGAATGGAATGGAAAGTAATGGAATGGAATGGAATGGAATGGAATGGAATGGAATGGAATCAACCCGAGTAGAACGGAATGGGTTGGAATGGAAAGGAATGGAATGGAATGGAATGGAATGGAATGGAATGGAATGGAGTGGAATCAACCCGAGTAGAACGGAAAGGAATGGAATGGAATGGAATGGAACGGAATGGAATGGAATGGAATGGAATGGAATGGAATAGAAAGGACTGGAATGGAATGGAATGGAATGGAATGGAATGGAATGGAATGGAATGGAATGGAATGGAATCAACCCGAGTAGAATGGAATGGATTGGAATGGAATGGAATGGAATGGAATGGAATGGAATGGAATGGAATGGAATGGAATGGAGTGGAATCAACCCGAGTAGAACGGAATGGAATGGAATGGAATGGAATGGAACGGAATGGAATGGAATGGAATGGAATGGAATAGAAAGGACTGGAATGGAATGGAATGGAATGGAATGGAATGGAATGGAATGGAATGGAATGGAATCAACCCGAGTAGAATGGAATGGATTGGAATGGAATGGAATGGAATGGAATGGAATGGAATGGAATGGAATGGAATCGAATGGAATGGAATGGAAGGGAATGGAATGGAATGGAATGGAATCGAACGTAATCGAATGGAATAGTATGGAATATAATGGAATGGAATGGAATGGAATGGAATGGAATGGAATGGAATGGAATGGAATGGAATGGAAAGGAGTCAACCCGAGTAGAATGGAATGGATTGGAATGGAATGGAATGGAAAGTAATGGAATGGAATGGAATGGAATGGAATGGAATGGAATGGAATGGAATGGAATCAACCCGAGTAGAACTAAATGGAATGGAAAGGAATGGAATGGAATGGAATTGAATGGAATGGAATGGAATTCAATGGAGTAGAATGGAATGGAATAGAATGGAATGGAATGGAATGGAATGGAATGGAATGGAATGGAATGGAATGGAATCAACCCGACAAGAACGGAATGGAATGGAATGGAATGGAATGGAATGGAATGGAATCGAATGATATCGAATGGAATCGAATGGAATGGAATGGAATAGAATGGAATCAACCCGAGTGGAACGGATTGGAATGGAATGGAATGGAATGGAATGGAATGGAATGGAATGGAATGGAATGGAATCGATTCGAATGGAATCGAATGGAATGCAATGGAATGGAATGGAATGGAATGGAATGGAATGGAATGGAATGGAATGGAATGGAATGGAATGGAATGGAATGCAATGGAATGGAATGGAATCAACACGAGTAGAATGCAATGGATGGAATGGAATGGAATGGAATGGAATGGAATGGAATGGAATGGAATGGAATGGAATGGAATCGAATGGAATGGAATGGAATGGAATGGAATGGAATGGAATGGAATGGAATGGAATGGAATGGAATCGAATGGAATCGAATGGAATGGAATGGAATGGAATGGAATGGAATGGAATGGAATGGAATCGAATGGAATGGAATGGAATGGAATGGAATGGAATGGAATGGAATGGAATGGAATGAAATGGAATGGAATGGAATGGAATGGAATGGAATGGAAAGGAATCCACCCGAGTAGAATGGAATGGATTGGAATGGAATGGAAAGGAATGGAATGGAATCGAGTGGAATCGAATGGAATGGAATGGAATGGAATGGAATGGAATGGAATGGAATGGAATGGAATGGATGGAATGGAATCAACCTGAGTAGAATGGAATGGATTGGAATGGAATGGAATGAAATGGAATCGAATGGAATCGAAAGAAATGGAATGGAATGGAATGGAATGAAATGGAATGGAATGGAATCAACCCGAGTAGAACGGAATGGAATGGAATGGAATGGAATGGGATGGAATGGAATCGAATGATATCGAATGGAATCGAATGGAATGGAATGGAATAGAATGGAATCAACCCGAGTGGAACGGATTGGAATGGAATGGAATGGAATGGAATGGAATGGAATGGAATCGAATCGAATGGAATCGAATGGAATGCAATGGAATGGAATGGAATGGAATGGAATGGAATGGAATGGAATGGAATGGAATGGAATGGAATGCAACGGAATGGAATGGAATCAACACGAGTAGAATGGAATGGATGGAATGGAATGGAATGGAATGGAATGGAATGGAATGGAATCGAATGGAATCGAATGGAATGGAGTGCAATGGAATGGAATGGAATGGAATGGAATGGAATGGAATCAACCCGAGTAGAACGGAATGGAATGGAATGGCATGGAATGGAATGGAATGGAATGGAATGGAATGGAATGGAATGGAATGGAAAGGAATGGAATCGAATGGAATGGAATGGAATCGAATGGAATGGAATGGAATGGAATGGAATGGAATGGAATGGAATGGAATCGAACGGAATCGAATGGAATAGAATGGAATATAATGGAATGGAATGGAATGGAATGGAATGGAATGGAATGGAGTCAACCCGAGTAGAATGGAATGGATTGGAATGGAATGGAATGGAAAGTAATGGAATGGAATGGAATGGAATGGAGTGGAATGGAATGGAATGGAATGGAATGGAATCAACCCGAGTAGAACGGAATGGGTTGGAATGGAAAGGAATGGAATGGAATGGAATGGAATGGAATGGAATGGAATGGAATGGAATGGAGTGGAATCAACCAGAGTAGAACGGAATGGAACGGAATGGAATGGAATGGAACGGAATGGAATGGAATGGAATGGAATGGAATAGAAAGGACTGGAATGGAATGGAATGGAATGGAATGGAATGGAATGGAATGGAATGGAATGGAATGGAATCAACCCGAATAGAATGGAATGGATTGGAATGGAATGGAATGGAATGGAATGGAATGGAATGGAATGGAATGGAATGGAATGGAATGGAATGGAGTGGAATCAACCCGAGTAGAACGGAATGGAATGGAATGGAATGGAATGGAACGGAATGGAATGGAATGGAATGGAATGGAATAGAAAGGACTGGAATGGAATGGAATGGAATGGAATGGAATGGAATGGAATGGAATGGAATGGAATGGAATCAACCCGAGTAGAATGGAATGGATTGGAATGGAATGGAATGGAATGGAATGGAATGGAATGGAATGGAATGGAATGGAATCGAATGGAATGGAATGGAATGGAATGGAATGGAATGGAATGGAATGGAATCGAACGTAATCGAATGGAATATTATGGAATATAATGGAATGGAATGGAATGGAATGGGATGGAATTGAATGGAATGGAATGGAATGGAATGGAAAGGAGTCAACCCGAGTAGAATGGAATGGATTGGAATGGAATGGAATGGAAAGTAATGGAATGGAATGGAATGGAATAGAATGGAATGGAATGGAATGGAATGGAATCAACCCGAGTAGAACTAAATGGAATGGAAAGGAATGGAATGGAATGGAATTGAATGGAATGGAATGGAATTCAATGGAGTAGAATGGAATGGAATAGAATGGAATGGAATGGAATGGAATGGAATGGAATGGAATGGAATGGAATGGAATGGAATGGAATCAACCCGACAAGAACGGAATGGAATGGAATGGAATGGAATGGAATGGAATGGAATGGAATGGAATCGAATGGAATGGAATGGAATGGAAAGGAATGGAATGGAATGGAATCGAATGATATCGAATGGAATCGAATGGAATGGAATGGAATAGAATGGAATCAACCCGAGTGGAACGGATTGGAATGGAATGGAATGGAATGGAATGGAATGGAATGGAATGGAATGGAATCGATTCGAATGAAATCGAATGGAATGCAATGGAATGGAATGGAATGGAATGGAATGGAATGGAATGGAATGGAATGGAATGGAATGCAATGGAATGGAATGGAATCAACACGAGTAGAATGCAATGGATGGAATGGAATGGAATGGAATGGAATGGAATGGAATGGAATGGAATCGAATGGAATGGAATGGAATCGAATGGAATGGAATGGAATGGAATGGAATGGAATGGAATGGAATCGAATGGAATCGAATGGAATGGAATGGAATGGAATGGAATGGAATGGAATGGAATGGAATGGAATCGAATGGAATGGAATGGAATGGAATGGAATGGAATGGAATGGAATGGAATGAAATGGAATGGAATGGAATGGAATGGAATGGAATGGAATGGAATGGAAAGGAATCCACCCGAGTAGAATGGAATGGATTGGAATGGAATGGAAAGGAATGGAATGGAATCGAGTGGAATCGAATGGAATGGAATGGAATGGAATGGAATGGAATGGAATGGAATGGAATGGATGGAATGGAATCAACCTGAGTAGAATGGAATGGATTGGAATGGAATGGAATGAAATGGAATCGAATGGAATCGAAAGAAATGGAATGGAATGGAATGGAATGAAATGGAATGGAATGGAATCAACCCGAGTAGAACGGAATGGAATGGAATGGAATGGAATGGGATGGAATGGAATCGAATGATATCGAGTGGAATCGAATGGAATGGAATGGAATAGAATGGAATCAACCCGAGTGGAACGGATTGGAATGGAATGGAATGGAATGGAATGGAATGGAATGGAATCGAATCGAATGGAATCGAATGGAATGCAATGGAATGGAATGGAATGGAATGGAATGGAATGGAATGGAATGCAACGGAATGGAATGGAATCAACACGAGTAGAATGGAATGGATGGAATGGAATGGAATGGAATGGAATGGAATGGAATGGAATGGAATCGAATGGAATCGAATGGAATGGAGTGCAATGGAATGGAATGGAATGGAATGGAATGGAATGGAATCAACCCGAGTAGAACGGAATGGAATGGAATGGAATGGAATGGAATGGAATGGAATGGAATGGAATGGAATGGAAAGGAATGGAATCGAATGGAATGGAATGGAATCGAATGGAATGGAATGGAATGGAATGGAATGGAATGGAATGGAATGGAATGGAATCGAACGGAATCGAATGGAATAGAATGGAATATAATGGAATGGAATGGAATGGAATGGAATGGAATGGAATGGAGTCAACCCGAGTAGAATGGAATGGATTGGAATGGAATGGAATGGAAAGTAATGGAATGGAATGGAATGGAATGGAATGGAATGGAATGGAATGGAATGGAATGGAATGGAATGGAATGGAATGGAATGGAATGGAATGAACCCGAGTAGAATTAAATGGAATGGAAAGGAATGGAATGGAATGGAATGGAATTGAATGGAATGGAATGGAATTCAAAGGAGTAGAATGGAATGGAATAGAATGGAAAGGAGTGGAATGGAATGGAATGGAATGGAATGGAATGGAATGGAATGGAATGGAATGGAATGGAATGGAATGGAATGGAATAGAATGGAATCAACCCGACTAGAACGGAATGGAATGGAATGGAATGGAATGGAATGGAATCGAATGGAATCGAATGGAATGGAATGGAATGGAATGGAATGGAATGGAATGGAATGGAATCCACCCGAGTAGAATGGAATGGATTGGAATGGAATGGAAAGGAATGGAATGGAATCGAGAGGAATGGAATGGAATGGAATGGAATGGAATGGAATGGAATGGAATGGAATGGAATGGAATGGAATGGAATGGAATCAACCCGAGTAGAATAGAATGGATTGGAATGGAATGGAATGGAATGGAATCGAATGGAATCGAAAGAAATGGACTGGAATGGAATGGAATGAAATGGAATGGAATGGAAACAACCCGATTAGAACGGAATGGAATGGAATGGAATGGAATGGAATGGAATGGAATGGAATGGAATGGAATGGAATCGAATGATATCGAATGCAATCGAATGGAATGGAATGGAATAGAATGGAATCAACCCGAGTGGAACGGAATGGAATGGAATGGAATGGAATGGAATGGAATGGAATGGAATGGAATAGAATGGAATCGAATGGAATCGAATGGAATGCAATGGAATGGAATGGAATGGAATGGAATGGAATGGAATGGAATGGAATGGAATGGAATGGAATGGAATGGAATCAACCCGAGTTGAATGGAATGGATTGGAATGGAATGGAATGGAATGGAATGGAATCAAATGGAATCGAATGGAATGGAGTGGAATGGAATGGAATGGAATGGAATGGAATGGAATGGAATGGAATGGAATGGAATGGAAAGGAATGGAATGGAATGGAATCAACCCGAGTAGAACGGAATGGAATGGAATGGAATGGAATGGAATGGAATGGAATGGAATGGAATGGAATGGAATCGAATTCAATGGAATAGAATGGAATGGAATCGAATGGAATCGAATGGAGACGAATGGAATGGAATGGAATGGAATGGAATGGAATCCACCCGAGTAGAATGGAATGGATTGGAATGGAATGGAAAGGAATGGAATGGAATCGAGTGGAATCGAATGGAATGGAATGGAATGGAATGGAATGGAATGGAATGGAATGGAATGGAATGGAATGGAATCAACCTGAGTAGAATGGAATGGATTGGAATGGAATGGAATGGAATGGAATCGAATGGAATCGAAAGAAATGGAATGGAATGGAATGGAATGAAATGGAATGGAATGGAATCAACCTGAGTAGAACGGAATGGAATGGAATGGAATTGAATGGGATGGAATGGAATCGAATGATATCGAATGGAATCGAATGGAATGGAATGGAATAGAATGGAATCAACCCGAGTGGAACGGAATGGAATGGAATGGAATGGAATGGAATGGAATGGAATGGAATGGAATGGAATGGAATGGAATCGAATTGCATCGAATGGAATGCAATGGAATGGAATGGAATGGAATGGAATGGAATGGAATGGAATGGAATGGATCAACCCGAGTAGAATGGAATGGATTGGAATGGAATGGAATGGAATGGAATGGAATCGAATGGAATCGAATGGAATGGAGTGGAATGGAATGGAATGGAATGGAATTGAATGGAATGTAATGGAATCAACCCGAGTAGAACGGAATGGAATGGAATGGAATGGAATGGAATGGAATGGAATGGAATGGAATGGAATGGAATGGAATGGAATCAACCCGAGTAGAATTCAATGGAATGGAAAGGAATGGAATGGAATGGAATTGAATGGAATGGAATGGAATTCAATGGAGTAGAATGGAATGGAATAGAATGGAAAGGAGTGGAATGGAATGGAATGGAATGGAATGGAATGGAATGGAATGGAATGGAATGGAATAGAATGGAATCAACCCGACTAGAACGGAATGGAATGGAATGGAATGGAATGGAATGGAATGGAATCGAATGGAATCGAATGGAATGGAATGGAATGGAATGGAATGGAATGGAATGGAATGGAATGGAATCGAATGGAATGGAATGGAATGGAATGGAATGGAATGGAATGGAATGGAATGGAATGGAATGGAATGGAAAGGAATCCACCCGAGTACAATGGAATGGATTGGAATGGAATGGAAAGGAATGGAATGGAATCGAGTGGAATCGAATGGAATGGAATGGAATGGAATGGAATGGAATGGAATGGAATGGAATGGAATGGATGGAATGGAATCAACCTGAGTAGAATGGAATGGATTGGAATGGAATGGAATGAAATGGAATCGAATGGAATCGAAAGAAATGGAATGGAATGGAATGGAATGAAATGGAATGGAATGGAATCAACCCGAGTAGAACGGAATGGAATGGAATGGAATGGAATGGGATGGAATGGAATAGAATGATATCGAATGGAATCGAATGGAATGGAATGGAATAGAATGGAATCAACCCGAGTGGAACGGATTGGAATGGAATGGAATGGAATGGAATGGAATGGAATGGAATGGAATGGAATCGAATAGAATGGAATCGAATGGAATGCAATGGAATGGAATGGAATGGAATGGAATGGAATGGAATGGAATGGAATGGAATGCAACGGAATGGAATGGAATCAACACGAGTAGAATGGAATGGATGGAATGGAATGGAATGGAATGGAATGGAATGGAATGGAATGGAATCGAATGGAATCGAATGGAATGGAGTGCAATGGAATGGAATGGAATGGAATGGAATGGAATGGAATCAACCCGAGTAGAACGGAATGGAATGGAATGGAATGGAATGGAATGGAATGGAATGGAATGGAATGGAATGGAATGGAATGGAATGGAATCGAATGGAATGGAATGGAATCGAATGGAATGGAATGGAATGGAATGGAATGGAATGGAATGGAATCGAACGGAATCGAATGGAATAGAATGGAATATAATGGAATGGAATGGAATGGAATGGAATGGAATGGAATGGAATGGAGTCAACCCGAGTAGAATGGAATGGATTGGAATGGAATGGAATGGAAAGTAATGGAATGGAATGGAATGGAATGGAATGGAATGGAATGGAATGGAATGGAATGGAATGGAATGGAATGGAATGGAATGGAATGGAATTCAAAGGAGTAGAATGGAATGGAATAGAATGGAAAGGAGTGGAATGGAATGGAATGGAATGGAATGGAATGGAATGGAATGGAATGGAATAGAATGGAATCAACCCGACTAGAACGGAATGGAATGGAATGGAATGGAATGGAATGGAATCGAATGGAATCGAATGGAATGGAATGGAATGGAATGGAATGGAATGGAATGGAATGGAATGGAATGGAATGGAATGGAATCCACCCGAGTAGAATGGAATGGATTGGAATGGAATGGAAAGGAATGGAATGGAATCGAGAGGAATCGAATGGAATGGAATGGAATGGAATGGAATGGAATGGAATGGAATGGAATGGAATGGAATGGAATCAACCCGAGTAGAATGGAATGGATTGGAATGGAATGGAATGGAATGGAATCGAATGGAATCGAAAGAAATGGACTGGAATGGAATGGAATGAAATGGAATGGAATGGAAACAACCCGAGTAGAACGGAATGGAATGGAATGGAATGGAATGGAATGGAATGGAATGGAATGGAATGGAATGGAATGGAATCGAATGATATCGAATGCAATCGAATGGAATGGAATGGAATAGAATGGAATCAACCTGAGTGGAACGGAATGGAATGGAATGGAATGGAATGAAATGGAATGGAATGGAATGGAATAGAATGGAATCGAATGGAATCGAATGGAATGCAATGGAATGGAATGGAATGGAATGGAATGGAATGGAATGGAATGGAATGGAATGGAATGGAATGGAATGGAATGGAATCAACCCGAGTTGAATGGAATGGATTGGAATGGAATGGAATGGAATGGAATGGAATCAAATGGAATCGAATGGAATGGAGTGGAATGGAATGGAATGGAATGGAATGGAATGGAATGGAATGGAATGGAATGGAAAGGAATGGAATGGAATGGAATCAACCCGAGTAGAACGGAATGGAATGGAATGGAATGGAATGGAATGGAATGGAATGGAATGGAATGGAATGGAATCGAATTCAATGGAATAGAATGGAATGGAATCGAATGGAATCGAATGGAGACGAATGGAATGGAATGGAATGGAATGGAATGGAATCCACCCGAGTAGAATGGAATGGATTGGAATGGAATGGAAAGGAATGGAATGGAATCGAGTGGAATCGAATGGAATGGAATGGAATGGAATGGAATGGAATGGAATGGAATGGAATGGAATGGAATGGAATCAACCTGAGTAGAATGGAATGGATTGGAATGGAATGGAATGGAATGGAATCGAATGGAATCGAAAGAAATGGAATGGAATGGAATGGAATGAAATGGAATGGAATGGAATCAACCTGAGTAGAACGGAATGGAATGGAATGGAATTGAATGGGATGGAATGGAATCGAATGATATCGAATGGAATCGAATGGAATGGAATGGAATAGAATGGAATCAACCCGAGTGGAACGGAATGGAATGGAATGGAATGGAATGGAATGGAATGGAATGGAATGGAATGGAATGGAATCGAATTGCATCGAATGGAATGCAATGGAATGGAATGGAATGGAATGGAATGGAATGGAATGGAATGGAATGGAATGGAATGGAATGGAATGGATCAACCCGAGTAGAATGGAATGGATTGGAATGGAATGGAATGGAATGGAATGGAATCGAATGGAATCGAATGGAATGGAGTGGAATGGAATGGAATGGAATGGAATTGAATGGAATGTAATGGAATCAACCCGAGTAGAACGGAATGGAATGGAATGGAATGGAATGGAATGGAATGGAATGGAATGGAATGGAATGGAATGGAATGGAATGGAATGGAATCAACCCGAGTAGAATTAAATGGAATGGAAAGGAATGGAATGGAATGGAATTGAATGGAATGGAATGGAATTCAATGGAGTAGAATGGAATGGAATAGAATGGAAAGGAGTGGAATGGAATGGAATGGAATGGAATGGAATGGAATGGAATGGAATAGAATGGAATCAACCCGACTAGAACGGAATGGAATGGAATGGAATGGAATGGAATGGAATCGAATGGAATCGAATGGAATGGAATGGAATGGAATGGAATGGAATGGAATGGAATGGAATGGAATGGAATGGAATGGAATCGAATGGAATGGAATGGAATGGAATGGAATGGAATGGAATGGAATGGAATGGAATGGAATGGAATGGAAAGGAATCCACCCGAGTACAATGGAATGGATTGGAATGGAATGGAAAGGAATGGAATGGAATCGAGTGGAATCGAATGGAATGGAATGGAATGGAATGGAATGGAATGGAATGGAATGGAATGGAATGGAATGGATGGAATGGAATCAACCTGAGTAGAATGGAATGGATTGGAATGGAATGGAATGAAATGGAATCGAATGGAATCGAAAGAAATGGAATGGAATGGAATGGAATGAAATGGAATGGAATCGAATGGAATGAAATGGAATGGAATGGAATCAACCCGAGTAGAACGGAATGGAATGGAATGGAATGGAATGGGATGGAATGGAATAGAATGATATCGAATGGAATCGAATGGAATGGAATGGAATAGAATGGAATCAACCCGAGTGGAACGGATTGGAATGGAATGGAATGGAATGGAATGGAATGGAATGGAATCGAATCGAATGGAATCGAATGGAATGCAATGGAATGGAATGGAATGGAATGGAATGGAATGGAATGGAATGGAATGGAATGCAACGGAATGGAATGGAATCAACACGAGTAGAATGGAATGGATGGAATGGAATGGAATGGAATGGAATGGAATGGAATGGAATCGAATGGAATCGAATGGAATGGAGTGCAATGGAATGGAATGGAATGGAATGGAATGGAATGGAATCAACCCGAGTAGAACGGAATGGAATGGAATGGAATGGAATGGAATGGAATGGAATGGAATGGAATGGAATGGAATGGAATCGAATGGAATGGAATGGAATCGAATGGAATGGAATGGAATGGAATGGAATGGAATGGAATGGAATCGAACGGAATCGAATGGAATAGAATGGAATATAATGGAATGGAATGGAATGGAATGGAATGGAATGGAATGGAATGGAATGGAGTCAACCCGAGTAGAATGGAATGGATTGGAATGGAATGGAATGGAAAGTAATGGAATGGAATGGAATGGAATGGAATGGAATGGAATGGAATGGAATGGAATGGAATGGAATGGAATGGAATGGAATTCAAAGGAGTAGAATGGAATGGAATAGAATGGAAAGGAGTGGAATGGAATGGAATGGAATGGAATGGAATGGAATGGAATGGAATGGAATGGAATAGAATGGAATCAACCCGACTAGAACGGAATGGAATGGAATGGAATGGAATGGAATGGAATCGAATGGAATCGAATGGAATGGAATGGAATGGAATGGAATGGAATGGAATGGAATGGAATGGAATGGAATGGAATGGAATCCACCCGAGTAGAATGGAATGGATTGGAATGGAATGGAAAGGAATGGAATGGAATCGAGAGGAATCGAATGGAATGGAATGGAATGGAATGGAATGGAATGGAATGGAATGGAATGGAATGGAATGGAATCAACCCGAGTAGAATGGAATGGATTGGAATGGAATGGAATGGAATGGAATCGAATGGAATCGAAAGAAATGGACTGGAATGGAATGGAATGAAATGGAATGGAATGGAAACAACCCGAGTAGAACGGAATGGAATGGAATGGAATGGAATGGAATGGAATGGAATGGAATCGAATGATATCGAATGCAATCGAATGGAATGGAATGGAATAGAATGGAATCAACCCGAGTGGAACGGAATGGAATGGAATGGAATGGAATGGAATGGAATGGAATGGAATGGAATGGAATGGAATAGAATGGAATCGAATGGAATCGAATGGAATGCAATGGAATGTAATGGAATGGAATGGAATGGAATGGAATGGAATGGAATGGAATGGAATGGAATGGAATCAACCCGAGTTGAATGGAATGGATTGGAATGGAATGGAATGGAATGGAATGGAATCAAATGGAATCGAATGGAATGGAGTGGAATGGAATGGAATGGAATGGATTGGAATGGAATGGAATGGAATGGAAAGGAATGGAATGGAATGGAATCAACCCGAGTAGAACGGAATGGAATGGAATGGAATGGAATGGAATGGAATTGAATGGAATGGAATGGAATGGAATGGAATGGAATTCAATGGAATAGAATGGAATGGAATCGAATGGAATCGAATGGAGACGAATGGAATGGAATGGAATGGAATGGAATGGAATCCACCCGAGTAGAATGGAATGGATTGGAATGGAATGGAAAGGAATGGAATGGAATCGAGTGGAATCGAATTTAATGGAATGGAATGGAATGGAATGGAATGGAATGGAATGGAATGGAATGGAATGGAATCAACCTGAGTAGAATGGAATGGATTGGAATGGAATGGAATGGAATGGAATCGAATGGAATCGAAAGAAATGGAATGGAATGGAATGGAATGAAATGGAATGGAATGGAATCAACCTGAGTAGAACGGAATGGAATGGAATGGAATTCAATGGGATGGAATGGAATCGAATGATATCGAATGGAATCGAATGGAATGGAATGGAATAGAATGGAATCAACCCGAGTGGAACGGAATGGAATGGAATGGAATGGAATGGAATGGAATGGAATGGAATGGAATGGAATGGAATGGAATGGAATGGAATGGAATCGAATGGCGTCGAATGGAATGCAATGGAATGGAATGGAATGGAATGGAATGGAATGGAATGGAATGGATCAACCCGAGTAGAATGGAATGGATTGGAATGGAATGGAATGGAATGGAATGGAATCGAATGGAATCGAATGGAATGGAGTGGAATGGAATGGAATGGAATGGAATTGAATGGAATGTAATGGAATCAACCCGAGTAGAACGGAATGGAATGGAATGGAATGGAATGGAATGGAATGGAATGGAATGGAATGGAATGGAATGGAATGGAATCAACCCGAGTAGAATTAAATGGAATGGAAAGGAATGGAATGGAATGGAATTGAATGGAATGGAATGGAATTCAATGGAGTAGAATGGAATGGAATAGAATGGAAAGGAGTGGAATGGAATGGAATGGAATGGAATGGAATGGAATGGAATGGAATGGAATGGAATGGAATGGAATAGAATGGAATCAACCCGACTAGAACGGAATGGAATGGAATGGAATGGAATGGAATGGAATCGAATGGAATCGAATGGAATGGAATGGAATGGAATGGAATGGAATGGAATGGAATGGAATCCACCCGAGTAGAATGGAATGGATTGGAATGGAATGGAAAGGAATGGAATGGAATCGAGAGGAATCGAATGGAATGGAATGGAATGGAATGGAATGCAATGGAATGGAATGGAATGGAATGGAATCAACCCGAGTAGAATGGAATGGATTGGAATGGAATGGAATGGAATGGAATCGAATGGAATCGAAAGAAATGGACTGGAATGCAATGGAATGAAATGGAATGGAATGGAAACAACCCGAGTAGAACGGAATGGAATGGAATGGAATGGAATGGAATGGAATGGAATGGAATCGAATGATATCGAATGCAATCGAATGGAATGGAATGGAATAGAATGGAATCAACCTGAGTGGAACTGAATGGAATGGAATGGAATGGAATGGAATGGAATGGAATGGAATGGAATAGAATGGAATCGAAAGGAATCGAATGGAATGCAATGGAATGGAATGGAATGGAATGGAATGGAATGGAAAGGAATGGAATGGAATGGAATGGAATCAACCCGAGTTGAATGGAATGGATTGGAATGGAATGGAATGGAATGGAATGGAATCAAATGGAATCGAATGGAATGGAGTGGAATGGAATGGAATGGAATGGAATGGAATGGAATGGAAAGGAATGGAATGGAATGGAATCAACACGAGTAGAACGGAATGGAATGGAATGGAATGGAATGGAATGGAATGGAATGGAATGGAATGGAATGGAATTCAATGGAATAGAATGGAATGGAATCGAATGGAATCGAATGGAGACGAATGGAATGGAATGGAATGGAATGGAATGGAATGGAATGGAATGGAATGGAATGGAATGGAATGGAATGGAATGGAATCAACCTGAGTAGAATGGAATGGATTGGAATGGAATGGAATGGAATGGAATCGAATGGAATCGAAAGAAATGGAATGGAATGGAATGGAATGAAATGGAATGGAATGGAATCAACCTGAGTAGAAAGGAATGGATTGGAATGGAATGGAAAGGAATGGAATGGAATCGAGTGGAATCGAATGGAATGGAATGGAATGGAATGGAATGGAATGGAATGGAATGGAATGGAATGGAATGGAATGGAATGGAATGGAATGGAATCAACCTGAGTAGAATGGAATGGATTGGAATGGAATGGAATGGAATGGAATCGAATGGAATCGAAAGAAATGGAATGGAATGGAATGGAATGAAATGGAATGGAATGGAATCAACCTGAGTAGAAAGGAATGGATTGGAATGGAATGGAAAGGAATGGAATGGAATCGAGTGGAATCGAATGGAATGGAATTGAATGGGATGGAATGGAATCGAATGATATCGAATGGAATCGAATGGAATGGAATGGAATAGAATGGAATCAACCCGAGTGGAACGGAATGGAATGGAATGGAATGGAATGGAATGGAATGGAATGGAATGGAATGGAATCGAATGGCATCGAATGGAATGCAATGGAATGGAATGGAATGGAATGGAATGGAATGGAATGGAATGGATCAACCCGAGTAGAATGGAATGGATTGGAATGGAATGGAATGGAATGGAATGGAATCGAATGGAATCGAATGGAATGGAGTGGAATGGAATGGAATGGAATGGAATTGAATGGAATGTAATGGAATCAACCCGAGTAGAACGGAATGGAATGGAATGGAATGGAATGGAATGGAATGGAATGGAATGGAATGGAATGGAATCAATCAGAGTAGAACGGAATGGAATGGAATGGAATGGAATTTAATGGAATTCAATGGAATAAAATGGAATGGAAGGGAATGGAATGGAATGGAATGGAATCGAATGGAATCAAATGGAACCGAACGGAATGGAATGGAATAGAATGGAATCAACCCGAGTAGAACGGAATGGAATGGAATGGAATGGAATGGACTGGAATGGATTGGAATGGAATGGAATGGAATGGAATGGAATGGAATGGAATGGAATGGCATGGAATAGAATGGAATCAACCCGAGTAGAATGGAATGGATTGGAATGGAAAGGAATGGAATGGAATGGAATGGAATGGAATGGAATGGAATGGAATGGAATGGAATGGAATGGAAATCAACCCGATTAGAACGGAATGGAATGGAATGGAATGGAATGGAATGGAATGGAATGGAATGGAATGGAATGAGCCCGATTGGAATGGAAAGGAATGGAATGGAATGGAATGGAATCAAATGGAATGGAATGGAATGGAATGGAATGGAATGGAATGATCAACCCGAGTGGAATGGAATGGAATGGAATGGAATGGAATGGAATGGAATGATCAACCCGAGTGGAATGGAATGGAATGGAATGGAATGGAATGGAATGGAATGGAATGGAATGGAATGGAATGGAGTGGAATCAACCCGAGTAGAACGGAATGGAATGGAATGGAATGGAGTGGAATGGAATGGAATGGAATGGAATTCAATGGAATAGAATGGAATGGAATGGAATGGAATAAAATGAAATGGAATGGAATGGAATCGAATGGAATAGAATGGAATCGAATGGAATGGAATGGAATAGAATGGAATGGAATGGAATGGAATGGAGTGGAATCAACCCGAGTAGAACAGAATGGAATGTAATGTAATGGAATGGAATGGAATGGAATGGAATGGAATCGAATGGAATGGAATCGAATGGAATGGATTGGAATGAAATGGAATCAACCCAAGTAGAATGGAATGGATTGGAATGGAATGGAATGGAATGGAATGGAATGGAATCGAATCGAATGGAACGCAATGGAATGGAATAGAATGGAAAGGAATGGAATGGAATGGAATGGAATGGAATGGAATGGAATCAATCCGAGTAGCATGGAATGGAATGGAATTCAATGTAACCGAAAGGAATTGAATCAAACCATTTGGAACGGAACGGGATGGGACGGGACGGGGCGGGATGGGACGGGTCGGGATGGGACGGAATGGAACGGAACGGAATGGCATGGAATCAACCCGAGTAGAATGGAATGGAATGGAAAGGAATAGAATAGAATAGAATGGAATTGAACCAACCCGCGTGGAACGGAATGGAGCGGAACGGAATGGCATGGAATCAACCCGAGTAGAATGGAATGGCATGGAATGGAATGGAAGGGAAAGGAATAGAATAGAATAGAATGGAATTGAACCAACCCGCGTGGAACGGAATGGAACGTAACGGAAACGAGCGGAACGGGATGGAAAGGAATCTACCCGAGTAAAACGGCACGGGACGGGACGGGACGGGACGGGACGGGACGGGACGGGACGTGTCGGGACGGAACGGAACGGAACGGAACTCAATGGATTCAAGCCGAGTAGAACGGAATGGAATAGAATGGAATGGAATGGAATGGAATGGAATGGAATGGAATGGAATGGAATGGAATGGAATGGAAAGGAATGGAATGGAATGGAATGGAATGGAATGGAAAGGAACGGAATGGAATGGAATGGAATGGAAATCAACCTGAGTAGAACGGAATGGAATGGAATGGAATGGAATGGAATGGAATGGAATGGAATGGAATGAACCCAAGTGGAACGGAATGGAATGGAATGGAATGGAATGATGAACCCGAGTAGAATTGAATGGTTTGGAATGAAATGGAATGGAATGGAATGGAATGGAATCGAATGGAATGGAATGGAATGGAATGCAATGGAATGGAATGGAATGGAATGGAATCAACCCGAGTAGAACGGAATGGGTTGGAATGGAAAGGAATGGAATGGAATGGAATGGAATGGAATGGAATGGAATGGAATGGAATGGAGTGGAATCAACCCGATTAGAACGGAATGGAATGGAATGGAATGGAATGGAAAGGAATGGAATGGAATGGAATGGAAAGGAATGGAATGGAATGGAATGGAATGGAATGGAATGGAATGGAAAGGAATGGAATGGAATCAACCCGAATAGAACGGAATGGAATGGAGTGGAATGGAATGGAATCGAATGGAATGGAATGGAATGGAATGGAATAGAATGGAATGGAATGGAATGGAATGGAATGGAATGGAATGGAATGGAATGGAATGGAATCGAATGGAATCGAATGGAATCGAATGGAATCGAATGGAATGGAATGGAATAGAATGGAATCAACCCGAGTAGAACGGAATGGAATGGAATGGAATGGAATGGAATGGAATGGAATGGAATGGAATGGAATGGAATGGAATGGAATGCAATGGAATGGAATGGAATCAACACGAGTAGAATGGAATGGATTGAAATGGCATGGAATGGAATGGAATGTAATGGAATGTAATGGAATAGAATGGAATCGAATGGAATGGAATGGAATGGAATGGATTGGAATGGAATGGAATGGAATGGAATGGAATGGAATGGAATGGAAAGAATGGAATGGAATGGAATGGAATGGAATGGAATGGAGTCAACCCGAGTAGAATGGAATGGATCGGAATGGAATGGAATGGAATTGAATGGAATCGAATGGAATCGAATGGAATCGAATGGAATAGAATGGAATAGATTGGAATGGAATGGAATGGAATGGAATGGAATGGAATGGAATGGAATGGAATGGAAAGGAATGGAATGGAATCAACCCGAGTAGAACGGAATGGAATGGAATGGAATGGAATGGAATGGAATGGAATGGAATGGAATGGAATCGAACGGAATCGAATGGAGTCGAATGCAATGGAATGGAATGGAATCAACACGAGTAGAATGGAATGGATTGGAATGGAATGGAATGGAATGGAATGGAATGGAATGGAATGGAATGGAATGGAAAGGAATGGAATGGAATCAACCCGAGTAGAACGGAATGGAATGGAATGGAATGGAATGGAATGAAATGGAATGGAATGGAATCGAACGGAATCGAATGGAATAGAATGGAATATAATGGAATGGAAAGGAATGGAATGGAATGGATTCAACCCGAGTAGAATGGAATGGATTGGAATGGAATGGAATTGAAAGTAATGGAATGGAATGGAATTGAATGGAATGGAATGGAATGGAATGGAATGGAATGGAATGGAATGGAATCAACCCGAGTAGAACTAAATGGAATGGAAAGGAATGGAATGGAATGGAATTGAATGGAATGGAATGGAATTCAATGGAGTAGAATGGAATGGAATACAATGAAATGGAATGGAATGGAATCGAATGGAATGGAATGGAATGGAATAGAATGGAATCCACCCGACTAGAACGGAATGGAATGGAATGGAATGGAATGGAATGGAATGGAATGGAATGGAATGGAATCTAATGGAATGGTATGGAATGGAATGGAATGGAATGGAGTGGAATCAACCCGAGTAGAACGGAATGGAATGGAATGGAATGGAATGGAATGGAATGGAATGGAATGGAATGGAATGGAATGGAATGGAAATTAATGGAATGGAATGGAATCGAAAGCAATAGAATGGAATGGAATGGAATGGAATGGAATGGAATGGAATGGAATGGAATGGAATGGAATGGAATGGAATGGAATGGAATGGAATGGAATGGAATCATCCCGAGTAGAATGGAATGGATTGGAATGGAATGGAATGGAATGGAATGGAATGGAATCAAATGGAATCGAATGGAATGGAATGGAATGGAATGGAATGGAATGGAATGGAATGGAATGGAATGGAATGGAATAGAACGGAATCGAATGGAATGGAATGGAATATAATGGAATGGAATGGAATGGAATGCAATGGAATGGAATGGAGTCAACCCGAGTAGAATGGAATGGATTGGAATGGAATGGAATGGAAAGTAATGGAATGGAATGGAATGGAATGGAGTGGAATGGAATGGAATGGAATGGAATGGAATGGAATGGAATGGAATCAACCCGAGTAGAACTAAATGGAATGGAAAGGAATGGAATGGAATGGAATAGAATGGAATGGAATGGAATTCAATGGAGTAGAATGGAATGGAATAGAATGGAATGGAATGGAATGGAATGGAATGGAATGGAATGGAATGGAATGGAATGGAATAGAATGGAATGGAATGGAATGGAATGGAATGGAATGGAATGGAATGGAATGGAATGGAATCGAATGGAATCGAATGGAATCGAATGGAATCGAATGGAATGAAATGGAATAGAATGGAATCAACCCGAGTAGAACGGAATGGAATGGAATGGAATGTAATGGAATGGAATGGAATGGAATGGAATGGAATGGAATGGAATGGAATGGAATGGAATGGAATGCAATGGAATGGAATGGAATCAACACGAGTAGAATGGAATGGATTGGAATGGAATGGAATGGAATGGAATGGAATGGAATGTAATGGAATAGAATGGAATCGAATGGAATGGAATGCAATGGATTGGAATGGAATGGAATGGAATGGAATGGAATGGAATGGAATGGAATGGAATGGAATGGAATGGAATGGAATGGAAAGGAATGGAATGGAATGGAATGGAATGGAATGGAATGGAATGGAATGGAATCAACCCGAGTAGAATGGAATGGATCGGAATGGAATGGAATGGAATTGAATGGAATCGAATGGAATCGAATGGAATCGAATGGAATACAATGGAATAGATTGGAATGGAATGGAATGGAATGGAATGGAATGGAATGGAATGGAATGGAATGGAATGGAATGGAATGGAATGGAATGGAATCAACCCGAGTAGAACGCAATGGAATGGAATGGAATGGAATGGAATGGAATGGAATGGAATGGAATGGAATGGAATGGAATGGAATGGAATGGAATGGAATGGAATTCAATGGAATAGAATGGAATGGAATGGAATGGAATGGAACGGAATTGAATGGAATGGAATCGAATGGAATCGAATGGAGTCGAATGCAATGGAATGGAATGGAATCAACCCGAGTAGAATGGAATGGATTGGAATGGAATGGAATGGAATGGAATGGAATGGAATGGAATGGAATGGAATGGAATGGAACGGAATGGAATGGAAAGGAATGGAATGGAATCAACCCGAGTAGAACGGAATGGAATGGAATGGAATGGAATGGAATGGAATGGAATCGAACGGAATCGAATGGAATAGAATGGAATATAATGGAATGGAAAGGAATGGAATGGAATGGAGTCAACCCGAGTAGAATGGAATGGATTGGAATGGAATGGAATGGAAAGTAATGGAATGGAATGGAATGGAATGGAATGGAATGGAATGGAATTCAATGGAGTAGAATGGAATGGAATAGAATGGAATGGAATGGAATCGAATCGAATGAAATGGAATGGAAAGGAATGGAATGGAATGGAATGGAATAGAATGGAATCCACCCGACTAGAACGGAATGGAATGGAATGGAATGGAATGGAATGGAATGGAATGGAATGGAATGGAGTCGAATGGAATGGTATGGAATGGAATGGAATGGAATGGAGTGGAATCAACGCGAGTAGAATGGAATGGAATGGAATGGAATGGAATGGAATGGAATGGAATGGAATGGAATTTAATGGAATGGAATGGAATCGAAAGGAATAGAATGGAATGGAATGGAATGGAATGGAATGGAATGGAATGGAATGGAATGGAATGGAATGGAATCAACCCGAGTAGAATGGAATGGATTGGAATGGAATGGAATGGAATGGAATGGAATGGGATGGAATCGAATGGAATCGAATGGAATGGAATGGAATGGAATGGAATGGAATGGAATGGAATGGAATTGAACGGAATGGAATGGAATGGAATGGAATATAATGGAATGGAATGGAATGGAATGGAATGGAATGGATTGGAGTCAACCCGAGTAGAATGGAATGGATTGGAATGGAATGGAATGGAAAGGAATGGAATAGAATGGAATGGAAAGGAATGGAATGGAATGGAATGGAATGGAATGGAATGGAATGGAATGGAATGGAATGGAATGGAATGGAATCAACCCGAGTAGAACTAAATGGAATGGAAGGGAATGGAATGGAATGGAATAGAATGGAAGGGAATGGAATTCAATGGAGTAGAATGGAATGGAATGGAATGGAATGGAATGGAATGGAATGGAATGGAATGGAATAGAATGGAATCAACCCGACTAGAACGGAATTGAATGGAATGGAATGGAATGGAATGGAATGGAATGGAATGGAATGGAATGGAATGGAATGGATTGGAATGGAATGGAATCGAATGGAGTGGAATGGAATGGAATGGAATGGAATGGAATGGAATGGAATGGAATGGAATGGAATGGAATGGAATCCACCCGAGTAGAATGGAATGGATTGGAATGGAATGGAAAGAATGGAATGGAATCGAGTGGAATCGAATGGAATGGAATGGAATGGAATGGAATGGAATCAACCCGAGTAGAATGGAATGGATTGGAATGGAATGGAATGGAATGGAATCGAATGGAATCGAATGGAATGGAATGGAATGGAATGGAATGAAATGGAATGGAATGGAATCAACCCGAGTAGAACGGAATGGAATGGAATGGAATGGAATGGGATGGAATGGAATCGAATGATCTCGAATGGAATCGAATGGAATGGAATCGAATGGAATCGAATGGAATGCAATGGAATGGAATGGAATGGAATGGAATGGAATGGAATGGAATGGAATGGAATGGAATGGAAAGGAATGGAATGGAATCAACCCGAGTAGAACGGAATGGAGTGGAATGGAATGGAATGGAATGGAATGGAATGGAATGGAATCGAACGGAATCGAATGGAATAGAATGGAATATAATGGAATGGAAAGGAATGGAATGGAATGGAGTCAACCCGAGTAGAATGGAATGGATTGGAATGGAATGGAATGGAAAGTAATGGAATGGAATGGAATTGAATGGAATGGAATGGAATGGAATGGAATGGAATGGAATGGAATGGAATGGAATGGAATCAACCCGAGTAGAACTAAATGGAATGGAAAGGAATGGAATGGAATGGAATTGAATGGAATGGAATGGAATTCAATGGAGTAGAATGGAATGGAATAGAATGGAATGGAATGGAATCGAATCGAATGAAATGGAATGGAATGGAATGGAATGGAATGGAATGGAATGGAATGGATTAGAATGGAATCCACCCGACTAGAACGGAATGGAATGGAATGGAATGGAATGGAATGGAATGGAATGGAGTCGAATGGAATGGTATGGAATGGAATGGAATGGAATGGAGTGGAATCAACCCGAGTAGAACACAATGGAATGGAATGGAATGGAATGGAATGGAATGGAATGGAATGGAATGGAATGGAATGGAATGGAATGGAATGGAATGGAATTTAATGGAATGGAATGGAATCGAAAGGAATAGAATGGAATGGAATGGAATGGAATGGAATGGAATGGAATGGAATGGAATGGAATCAACCCGAGTAGAATGGAATGGATTGGAATGGAATGGAATGGAATGGAATGGAATGGAATGGAATGGAATCGAATGGAATCGAATGGAATGGAATGGAATGGAATGGAATGGAATGGAATGGAATGGAATGGAATTGAACGGAATCGAATGGAATGGAATGGAATATAATGGAATGGAATGGAATGGAATGGAATGGAATGGAATGGAGTCAACCCGAGTAGAATGGAATGGATTGGAATGGAATTGAATGGAAAGGAATGGAATAGAATGTAATGGAATGGAATGGAATGGAATGGAATGGAATGGAATGGAATGGAATGGAATGGAATGGAATGGAATGGAATCAACCCGAGTAGAACTAAATGGAATGGAAAGGAATGGAATGGAATGGAATAGAATGGAAGGGAATGGAATTCAATGGAGTAGAATGGAATGGAATAGAATGGAATGGAATGGAATGGAATGGAATGGAATGGAATGGAATGGAATGGAATAGAATGGAATCAACCCGACTAGAACGGAATGGAATGGAATGGAATGGAATGGAATGGAATGGAATGGAATGGAATGGAATGGAATCGAAAGGAGTGGAATGGAATGGAATGGAATGGAATGGAATGGAATGGAATCCACCCGAGTAGAATGGAATGGATTGGAATGGAATGGAAAGAATGGAATGGAATCGAGTGGAATCGAACGGAATGGAATGGAATGGAATGGAATGGAATCAACCCGAGTAGAATGGAATGGATTGGAATTGAATGGAATGGAATGGAATCGAATGGAATTGAATGGAATGGAATGGAATGGAATGGAATGAAATGGAATGGAATGGAATCAACCCGAGTAGAACGGAATGGAATGGAATGGAATGGAATGGGATGGAATGGAATCGAATGATCTCGAATGGAATCGAATGGAATGGAATCGAATGGAATCGAATGGAATGCAATGGAATGGAATGGAATGGAATGGAATGGAATGGAATGGAATGGAATGGAATGGAATGGAATGGAATGGAATCAACCCGAGTAGAACTAAATGGAATGGAAAGGAATGGAATGGAATGGAATAGAATGGAAGGGAATGGAATTCAATGGAGTAGAATGGAATGGAATAGAATGGAATGGAATGGAATGGAATGGAATGGAATGGAATGGAATGGAATGGAATGGAATAGAATGGAATCAACCCGACTAGAACGGAATGGAATGGAATGGAATGGAATGGAATGGAATGGAATGGAATGGAATGGATTGGAATGGAATGGAATCGAATGGAGTGGAATGGAATGGAATGGAATGGAATGGAATGGAATGGAATGGAATGGAATCCACCCGAGTAGAATGGAATGGATTGGAATGGAATGGAAAGAATGGAATGGAATCGAGTGGAATCGAATGGAATGGAATGGAATGGAATGGAATGGAATCAACCCGAGTAGAATGGAATGGATTGGAATGGAATGGAATGGAATGGAATCGAATGGAATCGAATGGAATTGATTGGAATGGAATGGAATGAAATGGAATGGAATGGAATCAACCCGAGTAGAACGGAATGGAATGGAATGGAATGGAATGGGATGGAATGGAATCGAATGATCTCGAATGGAATCGAATGGAATGGAATCGAATGGAATCGAATGGAATGCAATGGAATGGAATGGAATGGAATGGAATGGAATGGAATGGAATGGAATGGAATGGAATGGAATGGAATGGAAAGGAATGGAATGGAATCAACCCGAGTAGAACGGAATGGAGTGGAATGGAATGGAATGGAATGGAATGGAATGGAAAGGAATGGAATGGAATGGAGTCAACCCGAGTAGAATGGAATGGATTGGAATGGAATGGAATGGAAAGTAATGGAATGGAATGGAATTGAATCGAATGGAATGGAATGGAATGGAATGGAATGGAATGGAATGGAATGGAATGGAATTGAATCAACCCGAGTAGAACTAAATGGAATGGAAAGGAATGGAATGGAATGGAATTGAATGGAATGGAATGGAATTCAATGGAGTAGAATGGAATGGAATAGAATGGAATGGAATGGAATCGAATCGAATGAAATGGAATGGAATGGAATGGAATGGAATGGAATGGAATGGATTAGAATGGAATCCACCCGACTAGAACGGAATGGAATGGAATGGAATGGAATGGAATGGAATGGAATGGAATGGAATGGATTCGAATGGAATGGTATGGAATGGAATGGAATGGAATGGAGTGGAATCAACCCGAGTAGAACGCAATGGAATGGAATGGAATGGAATGGAATGAAATGGAATGGAATGGAATGGAATGGAATGGAATGGAATGGAATGGAATGGAATTTAATGGAACGGAATGGAATCGAAAGGAATAGAATGGAATGGAATGGAATGGAATGGAATGGAATGGAATGGAATGGAATGGAATGGAATGGAATGGAATCAACCCGAGTAGAATGGAATGGATTGGAATGGAATGGAATGGAATGGAATGGAATGGAATGGAATGGAATCGAATGGAATCGAATGGAATGGAATGGAATGGAATGGAATGGAATGGAATGGAATGGAATGGAATTGAACGGAATCGAATGGAATGGAATGGAATATAATGGAATGGAATGGAATGGAATGGAATGGAGTCAACCCGAGTAGAATGGAATGGATTGGAATGGAATGGAATGGAAAGGAATGGAATAGAATGGAATGGAATGGAATGGAATGGAATGGAATGGAATGGAATGGAATGGAATGGAATCAACCCGAGTAGAACTAAATGGAATGGAAAGGAATGGAATGGAATGGAATAGAATGGAAGGGAATGGAATTCAATGGAGTAGAATGGAATGGAATAGAATGGAATGGAATGGAATGGAATGGAATGGAATGGAATGGAATGGAATGGAATGGAGTAGAATGGAATCAACCCGACTAGAACGGAATGGAATGGAATGGAATGGAATGGAATGGAATGGAATGGAATCGAATGGAATGGAATCGAATGGAGTGGAATGGAATGGAATGGAATGGAATGGAATGGAATGGAATGGAATGGAATGGAATGGAATGGAATGGAATGGAATGGAATGGAATCCACCCGAGTAGAATGGAATGGATTGGAATGGAATGGAAAGAATGGAATGGAATCGAGTGGAATCGAATGGAATGGAATGGAATGGAATGGAATGGAATCAACCCGAGTAGAATGGAATGGATTGGAATTGAATGGAATGGAATGGAATCGAATGGAATTGAATGGAATGGAATGGAATGGAATGGAATGGAATGAAATGGAATGGAATGGAATCAACCCGAGTAGAACGGAATGGAATGGAATGGAATGGAATGGGATGGAATGGAATCGAATGATCTCGAATGGAATCGAATGGAATGGAATCGAATGGAATCGAATGGAATGCAATGGAATGGAATGGAATGGAATGGAATGGAATGGAATGGAATGGAATGGAATGGAATGGAATGGAATCAACCCGAGTAGAATGGAATGGATTGGAATGGAATGGAATGGAATGGAATGGAATGGAATCGAATGGAATCGAATGGAATGGAGTGGAATGGAATGGAATGGAATGGAATGGAATGGAATGGAATGGAATGGAATGGAATGGAATGGAATCAACCCGAGTAGAACAGAATGGAATGGAATGGAATGGAATGGAATGGAATGGAATGGAATGGAATGGAATGGAATGGAATTCAATGGAATAGAATGGAATGGAATCGAATGGAATCGAATGGAGACGAATGGAATGGAATGGAATGGAATGGAATGGAATCAACCAGAGTAGAATGGAATGTATTGGAATGGAATGGAATGGAATGGAATGGAATGGAATGGAATGGAATGGAATGGAATGGAATCAAATGGAATGGAATGGAATGGAGTGGAATGGAATGGAATGGAATGGAGTCAATCAGAGTAGAACGGAATGGAATGGAATGGAATGGAATGGAATGGAATGGAATGGAATGGAATTCAATGGAATAGAATGGAATGGAAGGGAATGGAATGGAATGGAATGGAATCGAATGGAATCGAATGGAATCGAACGGAATGGAATGGAGTAGAATGGAATCAACCCGAGTAGAACGGAATGGAATGGAATGGAATGGAATGGAATGGAATGGAATGGAATGGAATGGAATGGAATGGAATCGAATGGAATGGAATGGAAAGGAATGGAATGGAATGGAATGAAAGTGAATGGAATGGAATGGAATGGAATGGAATGGAATGGAATTCAATGGAATAGAATGGAATGGAATGGAATGGAATAAAATGAAATGGAATGGAATGGAATCGAATGGAATAGAATGGAATGGAATGGAATGGAATAGAATGGAATGGAATGGAATGGAATGGAGTGGAATCAACCCGAGTAGAACAGAATGGAATGGAATGGAATGGAATGGAATGGAATGGAATGGAATGGAATGGAATGGAATCGAATGGAATGGAATGGAATGGAATGGAATGGAATGGAATCAACCCAAATAGAATGGAATGGATTGGAATGGAATGGAATGGAATGGAATGGAATCGAATCGAATGGAACGCAATGGAATGGAATGGAATGGAATGGAATGGAAAGGAATGGAATGGAATGGAGTCAACCCGAGTAGAATGGAATGGATTGGAATGGAATGGAATGGAAAGTAATGGAATGGAATGGAATTGAATGGAATGGAATGGAATGGAATGGAATGGAATGGAATGGAATGGAATGGAATGGAATGGAATGGAATGGAATCAACCCGAGTAGAACTAAATGGAATGGAAAGGAATGGAATGGAATGGAATTGAATGGAATGGAATGGAATTGAATGGAATGGAATGGAATTCAATGGAGTAGAATGGAATGGAATAGAATGGAATGGAATGGAATCGAATCGAATGAAATGGAATGGAATGGAATGGAATGGAATGGAATGGAATGGATTAGAATGGAATCCACCCGACTAGAACGGAATGGAATGGAATGGAATGGAATGGAATGGAATGGAATGGAATGGAATGGATTCGAATGGAATGCTATGGAATGGAATGGAATGGAATGGAGTGGAATCAACCCGAGTAGAACGCAATGGAATGGAATGGAATGGAATGGAATGGAATGGAATGGAATGGAATGGAATGGAATGGAATGGAATTTAATGGAATGGAATGGAATCGAAAGGAATAGAATGGAATGGAATGGAATAGAATGGAATGGAATGGAATGGAATGGAATGGAATGGAATGGAATGGAATGGAATGGAATGGAATGGAATGGAATGGAATGGAATGGAATCAACCCGAGTAGAACAGAATGGAATGGAATGGAATGGAATGGAATGGAATGGAATGGAATGGAATGGAATGGAATGGAATTCAATGGAATAGAATGGAATGGAATCGAATGGAATCGAATGGAGACGAATGGAATGGAATGGAATGGAATGGAATGGAATCAACCAGAGTAGAATGGAATGTATTGGAATGGAATGGAATGGAATGGAATGGAATGGAATGGAATGGAATGGAATCAAATGGAATGGAATGGAATGGAGTGGAATGGAATGGAATGGAATGGAGTCAATCAGAGTAGAACGGAATGGAATGGAATGGAATGGAATGGAATGGAATGGAATGGAATGGAATTCAATGGAATAGAATGGAATGGAAGGGAATGGAATGGAATGGAATGGAATCGAATGGAATCGAATGGAATCGAACGGAATGGAATGGAGTAGAATGGAATCAACCCGAGTAGAACGGAATGGAATGGAATGGAATTGAATGGAATGGAATGGAATGGAATGGAATGGAATGGAATCGAATGGAATGGAATGGAAAGGAATGGAATGGAATGGAATGAAAGTGAATGGAATGGAATGGAATGGAATGGAATGGAATGGAATTCAATGGAATAGAATGGAATGGAATGGAATGGAATAAAATGAAATGGAATGGAATGGAATCGAATGGAATAGAATGGAATGGAATGGAATGGAATAGAATGGAATGGAATGGAATGGAATGGAGTGGAATCAACCCGAGTAGAACAGAATGGAATGGAATGGAATGGAATGGAATGGAATGGAATGGAATGGAATGGAATGGAATCGAATGGAATGGAATGGAATGGAATGGAATGGAATGGAATCAACCCAAATAGAATGGAATGGATTGGAATGGAATGGAATGGAATGGAATGGAATCGAATCGAATGGAACGCAATGGAATGGAATGGAATGGAATGGAATGGAATGGAATGGAATGGAATGGAATCAAACTGAGTAGAATGGAATGGATTGGAATGGACTGGAATGGAATGGAATGGAATGCAATCAATCCGAGTAGAATGGAATGGAAAGGAATGGAATGGAATTCAATTTAATAGAATTGAATTGAATCAACCTGCGTGTAACGGAATGGAACGGAACGGAAAGGAACGGAATGGAATGGAATGGAATCAACCCGATCAGAACGGAACAGAATGGGACGGGACGGGACGGGACGGGACGCGTCGGGATGGGACGGAATGGAACGGAACGGAACGGCATGGAATCAACCCGAGTGGAATGGAATGGAAAGGAATGGAATGGAATGGAATGGAATGGAATAGAATAGAATGGAATTGAATCAACCCGCGTGGAACTGAATGGAACGGAACGGAAAGGAACGGAACGGAGTGCAATGGAATCAACCCGAGTACAACGGCACGGGACGGGACGGGACGGGATGGGACGGGACGGGACGGGACGGGACGGGACGTGTCGGGACGGAACGGAACGGAACGGAACTCAATGGATTCAAGCCGAGTAGAACGGAATGGAATAGAATGGAATGGAATGGAATGGAATGGAATGGAATGGAATGGAATGGAATGGAATGGAATGGAATGGAATGGAATGGAATGGAATGGAATGGAATGGAATGGAATCAACCCGAATAGAACGGAATGGAATGGAGTGGAATGGAATGGAATGGAATGGAATGGAATAGAATGGAATGGAATGGAATGGAATGGAATGGAATGGAATGGAAATCAACCTGAGTAGAACGGAATGGAATGGAATGGAATGGAATGGAATGGAATGGAATGGAATGGAATGGAATGGAATCGAATGGAATCGAATGGAATGGAATGGAATGGAATGGAATGGAATGGAATGTAATGGAATGGAATCGAACGGAATCAAATGGAATAGAATGGAATATAATGGAATGGAAAGGAATGGAATGGAATGGAGTCAACCCGAGTAGAATGGAATGGATTGGAATGGAATGGAATGGAAAGTAATGGAATGGAATGGAATTGAATGGAATGGAATGGAATGGAATGGAATGGAATGGAATGGAATGGAATGGAATGGAATGGAATCAACCCGAGTAGAACTAAATGGAATGGAAAGGAATGGAATGGAATGGAATTGAATGGAATGGAATGGAATTCAATGGAGTAGAATGGAATGGAATAGAATGGAATGGAATGGAATCGAATCGAATGAAATGGAATGGAATGCAATGGAATGGAATGGAATGGAATGGATTAGAATGGAATCCACCCGACTAGAACGGAATGGAATGGAATGGAATGGAATGGAATGGAATGGAATGGAATGGAATGGATTCGAATGGAATGGTATGGAATGGAATGGAATGGAATGGAGTGGAATCAACCCGAGTAGAACGCAATGGAATGGAATGGAATGGAATGGAATGGAATGGAATGGAATGGAATGGAATGGAATGGAATGGAATTTAATGGAATGGAATGGAATCGAAAGGAATAGAATGGAATGGAATGGAATAGAATGGAATGGAATGGAATGGAATGGAATGGAATGGAATGGAATGGAATCAACCCGAGTAGAATGGAATGGATTGGAATGGAATGGAATGGAATGGAATGGAATGGAATGGAATCGAATGGAATCGAATGGAATGGAATGGAATGGAATCGAATGGAATGGAATGGAATGGAATGGAATGGAATGGAATGGAATGGAATGGAATGGAATGGAATTGAACGGAATCGAATGGAATGGAATGGAATGGAATGGAATGGAATGGAATGGAATGGAATGGAATGGAATGGAGTCAACCCGAGTAGAATGGAATGGATTGGAATGGAATGGAATGGAAAGGAATGGAATATAATGGAATGGAATGGAATGGAATGGAATGGAATGGAATGGAATGGAATGGAATCAACCCGAGTAGAACTAAATGGAATGGAAAGGAATGGAATGGAATGGAATAGAATGGAAGGTAATGGAATTCAATGGAGTAGAATGGAATGGAATAGAATGGAATGGAATGGAATGGAATGGAATGGAATGGAATGGAATGGAATGGAATGGAATGGAATAGAATGGAATCAACCCGACTAGAACGGAATGGAATGGAATGGAATGGAATGGAATGGAATGGAATGGAATGGAATGGAATGGAATGGAATGGAATCGAATGGAGTGGAATGGAATGGAATGGAATGGAATGGAATGGAATGGAATGGAATGGAATGGAATGGAATCCACCCGAGTAGAATGGAATGGATTGGAATGGAATGGAAAGAATGGAGTGGAATCGAGTGGAATCGAATGGAATGGAATGGAATGGAATGGAATGGAATCAACCCGAGTAGAATGGAATGGATTGGAATTGAATGGAATGGAATGGAATCGAATGGAATTGAATGGAATGGAATGGAATGGAATGGAATGGAATGAAATGGAATGGAATGGAATCAACCCGAGTAGAACGGAATGGAATGGAATGGAATGGAATGGAATGGAATGGAATCGAATGATCTCGAATGGAATCGAAAGGAATGGAATCGAATGGAATCGAATGGAATGCAATGGAATGGAATGGAATGGAATGGAATGGAATGGAATGGAATGGAATGGAATGGAATCAACCCGAGTAGAATGGAATGGATTGGAATGGAATGGAATGGAATGGAATGGAATGGAATCGAATGGAATCGAATGGAATGGAGTGGAATGGAATGGAGTGGAATGGAATGGAATGGAATGGAATGGAATGGAATCAACCCGAGTAGAACAGAATGGAATGGAATGGAATGGAATGGAATGGAATGGAATGGAATGGAATGGAATGGAATTCAATGGAATAGAATGGAATGGAATCGAATGGAATCGAATGGAGACGAATGGAATGGAATGGAATGGAATGGAATGGAATCAACCAGAGTAGAATGGAATGTATTGGAATGGAATGGAATGGAATGGAATGGAATGGAATGGAATGGAATCGAATGGAATGGAATGGAATGGAGTGGAATGGAATGGAATGGAATGGAGTCAATCAGAGTAGAGCGGAATGGAATGGAATGGAATGGAATGGAATGGAATGGAATGGAATGGAATGGAATTCAATGGAATAGAATGGAATGGAAGGGAATGGAATGGAATGGAATGGAATCGAATGGAATCGAATGGAATCGAACGGAATGGAATGGAGTAGAATGGAATCAACCCGAGTAGAACGGAATGGAATGGAATGGAATGGAATGGAATGGAATGGAATCGAATGGAATGGAATGGAAAGGAATGGAATGGAATGGAATGAAAGTGAATGGAATGGAATGGAATGGAATGGAATGGAATTCAATGGAATAGAATGGAATGGAATGGAATGGAATAAAATGAAATGGAATGGAATGGAATCGAATGGAATAGAATGGAATGGAATGGAATGGAATAGAATGGAATGGAATGGAATGGAATGGAGTGGAATCAACCCGAGTAGAACAGAATGGAATGGAATGGAATGGAATGGAATGGAATGGAATGGAATGGAATGGAATGGAATCGAATGGAATGGAATGGAATGGAATGGAATGGAATGGAATCAACCCAAATAGAATGGAATGGATTGGAATGGAATGGAATGGAATGGAATGGAATCGAATCGAATGGAACGCAATGGAATGGAATGGAATGGAATGGAATGGAATGGAATGGAATGGAATGGAATCAAACTGAGTAGAATGGAATGGATTGGAATGGACTGGAATGGAATGGAATGGAATGCAATCAATCCGAGTAGAATGGAACGGAATGGAATGGAATGGAATTCAATGTAATAGAATTGAATTGAATCAACCCGCGTGTAACGGAATGGAACGGAACGGAAAGGAACGGAATGGAATGGAACGGAATCAACCCGATCAGAACGGAACGGAATGGGACGGGACGGGACGGGACGGGACGCTTCGGGATGGGACGGAATGGAACGGAACGGAGCGGCATGGAATCAACCCGAGAAGAATGGAATGGAAAGGAATGGAATGGAATGGAATGGAATGGAATAGAATAGAATGGAATTGAATCAACCCGCGTGGAACTGAATGGAACGGAACGGAAAGGAACGGAACGGAGTGCAATGGAATCAACCCGAGTACAACGGCACGGGACGGGACGGGACGGGATGGGACGGGACGGGACGGGACGGGACGGGACGTGTCGGGACGGAACGGAACGGAACGGAACTCAATGGATTCAAGCCGAGTAGAACGGAATGGAATAGAATGGAATGGAATGGAATGGAATGGAATGGAATGGAATGGAATGGAATGGAATCAACCCGAATAGAACGGAATGGAATGGAGTGGAATGGAATGGAATGGAATGGAATGGAATGGAATGGAATGGAATGGAATGGAATGGAATGGAATGGAATGGAATGGAATGGAAATCAACCTGAGTAGAACGGAATGGAATGGAATGGAATGGAATGGAATGGAATGGAATGGAATGGAATGGAATGGAATCGAATGGAATCGAATGGAATGGAATGGAATGGAATGGAATGGAATGGAATGGAATGGAATGGAATCAACCCGAGTAGAACGGAATGGGTTGGAATGGAAAGGAATGGAAAGGAATGGAATGGAATGGAATGGAATGGTATGGAATGGAATGGAATGGAATCAACCCGAGTAGAACGGAATGGGTTGGAATGGAAAGGAATGGAATGGAATAGAATGGAATGGAATGGAATGGAATGGAATGGAATCAACCCGAGTAGAACGGAATGGAATGGAATGGAATGGAATAGAATGGAATGGAATGGAATGGAATGGAATGGAATGGAATGGAATGGAATTCAATGGAATAGAATGGAATGGAATCGAATGGAATCGAATGGAGACGAATGGAATGGAATGGAATGGAATGGAATGGAATGGAATCAACCAGAGTAGAATGGAATGTATCGGAATGGAATGGAATCGAATGGAATGGAATGGAATGGAATCGAATGGAATGGAATGGAATGGAATGGAATGGAATGGAATGGAATGGAATGGAATGAAACTGAATGGAATGGAATGGAATGGAATGGAATCTACCCGAGTAGAATGGAATGGATTGGAATGGAATGGAATGGAATGGAATGGAATGGAATGGAATGGAATGGAATGGAATGGAATGGAATGGAACCAATCCGAGTAGAATGGAATGGAATGGAATTCAATGTAACCGAAAGGAATTGAATCAACCCATGTGGAACGGAACGGGATGGGACGGGACGGGACGGGATGGGATGGGTCGGGATGGGACAGAATGGAACGGGATGGAACGGCATGGAATCAACCCGAGTAGAATGGAATGGAATGGAAAGGAATAGAATAGAATAGAATGGAATTGAACCAACCCGCGTGGAACGGAATGGAACGGAATGGAAACGAGCGGAACGGAATGCAAAGGAATCAACCCGAGTAAAACGGAACGGGACGGGACGGGACGGGACGGGACGGAACGGAACGGAACCAAACTCAATGGAATCAACCCGAGTAGAACGGAATGGAATAAATGGAAAGGAATGGAATGGAATGGAATGGAATGGAATGGAATGGAATGGAATGGAATGGAATGGAGTGGAATGGAATGGAATGGAATGGAATGGAAATCAACCCGAGTAGAACGGAATGGAATGGAATGGAATGGAAAGGAATGGAATGGAATGGAATGGAATGGAATGGAATCAACCCGAGTGGAATGGAATGGAATGGAATGGAATGGAATGGAATGGAATGGAATGGAATGGAATGGAATGGAATGGAATGGAATGGAATTCAATGGAATAGAATGGAATGCAATGGAATGGAATAAAATGAAATGGAATGGAATGGAATCGAATGGAATAGAATGGAATGGAATCGAATGGAATAGAATGGAATCGAATGGAATGGAATGGAATAGAATGGAATGGAATGGAATGGAATCAACCCGAGTAGAACTAAATAGAATGGAAAGGAATGGAATGGAATGGAATTGAATGGAATGGAATGGAATTCAATGGAGTAGAATGGAATGGAATAGAATGGAATGGAATGGAATGGAATGGAATGGAATGGAATGGACTGGAATGGAATCAACCCGAGTAGAATGGAATGGATTGGAATGGAATGGAATGGAATGGAATGGAATTCAATGGAGTAGAATGGAATGGAATAGAATGGAATGGAATAGAATGGAATGGAATGGAATGGAATGGAATGGAATCGGATGGAATAGAATGGCATGGAATGGAATGGAATGGAATGGAATGGAATGGAATGGAATGGAATGGAATGGAATGGAATTCAATGGAATAGAATGGAATGCAATGGAATGGAATAAAATGAAATGGAATGGAATGGAATCGAATGGAATAGAATGGAATCGAATGGAATGGAATGGAATAGAATGGAATGGAATGGAATGGAATCAACCCGAGTAGAACTAAATGGAATGGAAAGGAATGGAACGGAATGGAATTGAATGGAATGGAATGGAATTCAATGTAGTAGAATGGAATGGAATAGAATGGAATGGAATGGAATGAAATGGAATGGAATGGAATGGAATGGAATGGACTGGAATGGAATCAACCCGAGTAGAATGGAATGGATTGGAATGGAATGGAATGGAATGGAATGGAATTCAATGGAGTAGAATGGAATGGAATAGAATGGAATGGAATAGAATGGAATGGAATGGAATGGAATGGAATGGAATGGAATCGGATGGAATAGAATGGCATGGAATGGAATGGAATGGAATGGAATGGAATGGAATGGAATGGAATGGAATGGAATGGAACGGAATGGAATGGAATGGAATGGAAATCAACCTGAGTAGAACAGAATGGAATGGAATGGAATGGAATGGAATGGAATGGAATGGAATGGAATGAACCCAAGTGGAACGGAATGGAATGGAATGGAATGGAATGATGAACCCGAGTAGAATGCAATGGTTTGGAATGAAATGGAATGGAATGGAATGGAATGGAATCGAATGGAATGGAATGGAATGGAATGCAATGGAATGGAATGGAATGGAATGAAACTGAATGGAATGGAATGGAATGGAATGGAATGGAATGGAATGGAATCTACCCGAGTAGAATGGAATGGATTGGAATGGAATGGAATGGAATGGAATGGAATGGAATGGAATGGAATGGAATGGAATGGAATGGAATGGAACCAATCCGAGTAGAATGGAATGGAATGGAATTCAATGTAACCGAAAGGAATTGAATCAACCCATGTGGAACGGAACGGGATGGGACGGGACGGGACGGGATGGGATGGGTCGGCATGGGACAGAATGGAACGGGATGGAACGGCATGGAATCAACCCGAGTAAAATGGAATGGAATGGAAAGGAATAGAATAGAATAGAATGGAATTGAACCAACCCGCGTGGAACGGAATGGAACGGAATGGAAACGAGCGGAACGGAATGCAAAGGAATCAACCCGAGTAAAACGGAACGGGACGGGACGGGACGGGACGGGACGGAACGGAACGGAACCAAACTCAATGGAATCAACCCGAGTAGAACGGAATGGAATAAATGGAAAGGAATGGAATGGAATGGAATGGAATGGAATGGAATGGAATGGAATGGAATGGAATGGAATGGAGTGGAATGGAATGGAATGGAATGGAATGGAAATCAACCCGAGTAGAACGGAATGGAATGGAATGGAATGGAATGGAATGGAATGGAATGGAATGGAATGGAATCAACCCGAGTGGAATGGAATGGAATGGAATGGCATGGAATGGAATGGAATGGAATGGAATGGAATGGAATGGAATGGAATGGAATGGAATGATCAACCCGAGTGGAATGGAATGGAATGGAATGGAATGGAATGGAATGGAATGGAATGGAATGGAATGGAATGGAATGGAATGGAGTGGAATCAACCCGAGTAAAACGGAATGGAATGGAATGGAATGGAATGGAATGGAATGGAATGGAATGGAATGGAATGGAATGGAATTCAATGGAATAGAATGGAATGCAATGGAATGGAATAAAATGAAATGGAATGGAATGGAATCGAATGGAATAGAATGGAATCGAATGGAATGGAATGGAATAGAATGGAATGGAATGGAATGGAATCAACCCGAGTAGAACTAAATGGAATGGAAAGGAATGGAATGGAATGGAATTGAATGGAATGGAATGGAATTCAATGGAGTAGAATGGAATGGAATAGAATATAATGGAATGGAATGGAATGGAATGGAATGGAATGGACTGGAATGGAATCAACCCGAGTAGAATGGAATGGATTGGAATGGAATGGAATGGAATGGAATGGAATTCAATGGAGTAGAATGGAATGGAATAGAATGGAATGGAATAGAATGGAATGGAATGGAATGGAATGGAATGGAATGGAATGGAATTGGATGGAATAGAATGGCATGGAATGGAATGGAATGGAATGGAATGGAATGGAATGGAATGGAATGGAATGGAATGGAATGGAATGGAATGGAATGGAATGGAATGGAAATCAACCTGAGTAGAACAGAATGGAATGGAATGGAATGGAATGGAATGGAATGGAATGGAATGGAATGAACCCAAGTGGAACGGAATGGAATGGAATGGAATGGAATGATGAACCCGAGTAGAATGGAATGGTTTGGAATGAAATGGAATGGAATGGAATGGAATGGAATTGAATGGAATGGAATGGAATGGAATGCAATGGAATGGAATGGAATGGAATGGAATCAACCCGAGTAGAACGGAATGGGTTGGAATGGAAAGGAATGGAATGGAATGGAATGGAATGGAATGGAATGGAATGAAGTGGAATCAACCCGAGTAGAACGGAATGGAATGGAATGGAATGGAATGGAAAGGAATGGAATGGAATGGAATCGAAAGGAATGGAATGGAATGGAATGGAATGGAATGGAATGGAATGGAATGGAATGGAATGGAATCAACCCGAGTAGAATGGAATGCATTGGAATGGAATGGAATGGAATGGAATGGAATGGAATGGAATGGAATGGAATGGAATCGAATGGAATGGAATGGAATCGAATGGAATGGAATGGAATGGAATGAAATGGAATGGAATGGAATGGAATGGAATCGAACGGAATCGAGTGGAATGGAATGGAATATAATGGAATGGAATGGAATGGAATGGAATGGAAAGGAATGGAATGGAATGGAATGGAATCAACCAGAGTAGAACTAAATGGAATGGAAACGAATGGAATCAACCCGACTAGAACGGAATGGAATGGAATGGAATGGAATGGAATGGAATGGAATGGAATGGAATGGAATGGAATGGAACCGAATGGAATGGAATGGAATGGAATGGAATGGAATGGAATGGAATGGAATGGAATGGAATGGAATGGAATGGAATCCACCCGAGTAGAATGGAATGGATTGGAATGGAATGGAATGGAATGGAATGGAATCGAGTGGAATGGAATGGAATGGAATGGAATGGAATGGAATGGAATGGAATGGAATGGAATGGAATGGAATCCACCCGAGTAGAATGGAATGGATTGGAATGGAATGGAATGGAATGGAATGGAATCGAGTGGAATGGAATGGAATCGAGTGGAATGGAATGGAATGGAATGGAATGGAATGGAATGGAATGGAATGGAATCAAGCCGAGTAGAATGGAATGGATTGGAATGGAATGGAATGGAATGGAATGGAATGGAATCAACCCGAGTAGAACGGAATGGAATGGAATGGAATGGAATGGGATGGAATGGAATCGAATGATATCGAATGGAATCGAATGGAATGGAATGGAATAGAATGGAATCATCCCGAGTGGAACGGAATGGAATGGAATGGAATAGAATGGAATGGAACGGAATGGAATGGAATGGAATGGAATGGAATGGAATGAAATGGAATGGAATGGAATGGAATGGAATGGAATGGAATCGAATGGAATGGAATGGAATGCAATGGAATGGAATGGAATGGAATGGAATGGAATGGAATGGAATGGAATGGAATGGAATGGAATGGAATGGAATGGAATGGAATGGAATGGAATGGAATGGAAAGGAATGGAAAGGAATCAACCCGAATAGAACGGAATGGAATGGAGTGGAATGGAATGGAATCGAATGGAATGGAATGGAATGGAATGGAATAGAATGGAATGGAATGGAATGGAATGGAATGGAATGGAATGGAATCGAATGGAATCGAATGGAATCGAATGGAATCGAATGGAATGGAATGGAATAGAATGGAATCAACCCGAGTAGAACGGAATGGAATGGAATGGAATGGAATGGAATGGAATGGAATGGAATGGAATGGAATGCAATGGAATGGAATGGAATCAACACGAGTAGAATGGAATGGATTGAAATGGCATGGAATGGAATGGAATGGAATGGAATGTAATGGAATAGAATGGAATGGAATGGAATGGAATGGAATGGATTGGAATGGAATGGAATGGAATGGAATAGAATGGAATGGAATGGAAAGGAATGGAATGGAATGGAATGGAATGGAATGGAATGGAATGGAATGGAATGGAATGGAATGGAATGGAATGGAATGGAATCAACCCGAGTAGAATGGAATGGATCGGAATGGAATGGAATGGAATTGAATGGAATCGAATGGAATCGAATGGAATCGAATGGAATAGAATGGAATAGATTGGAATGGAATGGAATGGAATGGAATGGAATGGAATGGAATGGAATGGAAAGGAATGGAATGGAATCAACCCGAGTAGAACGGAATGGAATGGAATGGAATGGAATGGAATGGAATGGAATGGAATGGAATGGAATGGAATGGAATGGAAATCAACCTGAGTAGAACGGAATGGAATGCAATGGAATGGAATGGAATGGAATGGAATGGAATGGAATGGAATGGAATGGAATCGAATGGAATGGAATGGAATGGAATGGAGTGGAGTGGAATGGAATGGAATGGAATGGAATCAACCCGAGTAGAACGGAATGGGTTGGAATGGAAAGGAATGGAAAGGAATGGAATGGAATGGAATGGAATGGAATGGAATGGAATGGAATGGAATCAACCCGAGTAGAACGGAATGGGTTGGAATGGAAAGGAATGGAATGGAATAGAATGGAATGGAATGGAATGGAATGGAATGGAATGGAATGGAATCAACCCGAGTAGAACGGAATGGAATGGAATGGAATAGAATGGAATTGAATGGAATGGAATGGAATGGAATGGAATGGAATTCAATGGAATAGAATGGAATGGAATCGAATGGAATCGAATGGAGACGAATGGAATGGAATGGAATGGAATGGAATGGAATGGAATCAACCAGAGTAGAATGGAATGTATTGGAATGGAATGGAATGGAATGGAATGGAATGGAATCGAATGGAATGTAATGGAATGGAATGGAATGGAATGGAATGGAATGGAATGGAATTCAATCTAATAGAATGGAATGGAAGGGAATGGAATGGAATGGAATGGAATCGAATGGAATCGAATGGAATCGAATGGAATGGAATGGAATAGAATGGAATCAACCCGAGTAGAACGGAATGGAATGGAATGGAATGGAATGGAATGGAATGGAATGGAATGGAATCGAATGGAATGGAATGGAATGGAATGGAATGGAATGGAATGGAATGGAATGGAATGGAATGGAATGAAACTGAATGGAATGGAATGGAATGGAATGGAATGGAATGGAATCTACCCGAGTAGAATGGAATGGATTGGAATGGAATGGAATGGAATGGAATGGAATGGAATGGAATGGAATGGAATGGAATGGAACCAATCCGAGTAGAATGGAATGGAATGGAATTCAATGTAACCGAAAGGAATTGAATCAACCCATGTGGAACGGAACGGGATGGGACGGGACGGGACGTGATGGGATGGGTCGGGATGGGACAGAATGGAACGGGATGGAACGGCATGGAATCAACCCGAGTAGAATGGAATGGAATGGAAAGGAATAGAATAGAATAGAATGGAATTGAACCAACCCGCGTGGAACGGAATGGAACGGAATGGAAACGAGCGGAACGGAATGCAAAGGAATCAACCCGAGTAAAACGGAACGGGACGGGACGGGACGGGACGGGACGGAACGGAACGGAACCAAACTCAATGGAATCAACCCGAGTAGAACGGAATGGAATAAATGGAAAGGAAAGGAATGGAATGGAATGGAATGGAATGGAATGGAATGGAATGGAATGGAATGGAAAGGAGTGGAATGGAATGGAATGGAATGGAATGGAATGGAATGGAATGGAAATCAACCCGAGTAGAACGGAATGGAATGGAATGGAATGGAATGGAATGGAATGGAATGGAATGGAATGGAATGAGCCCGAGTGGAATGGAATGGAATGGAATGGAATGGAATGGAATGGAATGGAATGGAATGGAATGGAATGGAATGGAATGGAATGATCAACCCGAGTGGAATGGAATGGAATGGAATGGAATGGAACGGAATGGAATGGAAAGGAGTGGAATCAACCCGAGTAAAACGGAATGGAATGGAATGGAATGGAATGGAATGGAATGGAATGGAATGGAATGGAATGGAATGGAATGGAATGGAATGGAATGGAATTCAATGGAATAGAATGGAATCGAATGGAATGGAATGGAATAGAATGGAATGGAATGGAATGGAATCAACCCGAGTAGAACTAAATGGAATGGAAAGGAATGGAATGGAATGGAATTGAATGTAATGGAATGGAATTCAATGGAGTAGAATGGAATGGAATAGAATGGAATGGAATGGAATGGAATGGAATGGAATGGAATGGAATGGACTGGAATGGAATCAACCCGAGTAGAATGGAATGGATTGGAATGGAATGGAATGGAATGGAATGGAATTCAATGGAGTAGAATGGAATGGAATAGAATGGAATGGAATAGAATGGAATGGAATGGAATGGAATGGAATGGAATGGAATCGGATGGAATAGAATGGCATGGAATGGAATGGAATGGAATGGAATGGAATGGAATGGAATGGAACGGAATGGAATGGAATGGAATGGAAATCAACCTGAGTAGAACGGAATGGAATGGAATGGAATGGAATGGAATGGAATGGAATGGAATGGAATGAACCCAAGTGGAACGGAATGGAATGGAATGGAATGGAATTATGAACCCGAGTAGAATGGAATGGTTTGGAATGAAATGGAATGGAATGGAATGGAATGGAATTGAATGGAATGGAATGGAATGGAATGCAATGGAATGGAATGGAATGGAATGGAATCAACCCGAGTAGAACGGAATGGGTTGGAATGGAAAGGTATGGAATGGAATGGAATGGAATGGAATGGAATGGAATGGAGTGGAATCAACCCGAGTAGAACGGAATGGAATGGAATGGAATGGAATGGAAATGAATGGAATGGAATGGAATCGAAAGGAATGGAATGGAATGGAATGGAATGGAATGGAATGGAATGGAATGGAATGGAATGGAATGGAATCAACCCGAATAGAACTAAATGGAATGGAAAGGAATGGAATGGAATGGAATTGAATGGAATGGAATGGAATTCAATGGAGTAGAATGGAATGGAATAGAATGGAATGGAATGGAATGGAATCGAATGGAATGGAATGGAATGGAATGGAATGGAATGGAATGGAATAGAATGGAATCCACCCGACTAGAACGGAATGGAATGGAATGGAATGGAATGGAATGGAATGGAATGGAATCGAATCGAATGGAATGGTATGGAATGGAATGGAATGGAATGGAGTGGAATCAACCCGAGTAGAACGGAATGGAATGGAATGGAATGGAATGGAATGGAATGGAATGGAATGGAATGGAATGGAATGGAATGGAATTTAATGGAATGGAATGGAATCGAAAGGAATGGAATGGAATGGAATGGAATGGAATGGAATGGAATGGAATGGAATGGAATGGAATGGAATGGAATGGAATCAACCCGAGTAGAATGGAATGGATTGGAATGGAATGGAATGGAATGGAATGGAATGGAATGGAATCGAATGGAATCGAATGGAATGGAATGGAATGGAATGGAATGGAATGGAATGGAATTCAATGGAGTAGAATGGAATGGAATTGAATGGAATGGAATGGAATCGAATCGAATGAAATGGAATGGAATGGAATGGAATCGAATGGAATGGAATGGAATAGAATGGAATCCACCCGACTAGAACGGAATGGAATGGAATGGAATGGAATGGAATGGAATGGAATGGAATGGAATGGAATGGAATGGAATGGAGTCGAATGGAATGGTATGGAATGGAATGGAATGGAATGGAGTGGAATCAACCCGAGTAGAATGGAATGGAATGGAATGGAATGGAATGGAATGGAATGGAATGGAATGGAATGGAATGGAATGGAATGGAATTTAATGGAATGGAATGGAATCGAAAGGAATAGAATGGAATGGAATGGAATGGAAGGGAATGGAATGGAATGGAATGGAATGGAATCAACCCGAGTAGTATGGAATGGATTGGAATGGAATGGAATGGAATGGAATGGAATGGAATGGAATCGAATGGAATGGAATGGAATGGAATGGAATGGAATGGAATGGAATGGAATGGAATGGAATGGAATGGAATGGAATTGAACGGAATCGAATGGAATGGAATGGAATATAATGCAATGGAATGGAATGGAACGGAATGGAATGGAATGGAGTCAACCCGAGTAGAATGGAATGGATTGGAATGGAATGGAATGGAAAGGAATGGAATAGAATGGAATGGAATGGAATGGAATGGAATGGAATGGAATGGAATGGAATGGAATGGAATGGAATGGAATCAACCCGAGTAGAACTAAATGGAATGGAAAGGAATGGAATGGAATGGAATAGAATGGAAGGGAATGGAATTCAATGGAGTAGAATGGAATGGAATAGAATGGAATGGAATGGAATGGAATGGAATGGAATGGAATGGAATGGAATGGAATGGAATGGAATGGAATAGAATGGAATCAACCCGAGTAGAACGGAATGGAATGGAATGGAATGGAATGGAATGGAATGGAATGGAATGGAATGGAATGGAATGGAATGGAATCGAACGGAATCGAATGGAGTCAAATGCAATGGAATGGAATTGAATCAACACGAGTAGAATGGAATGGATTGGAATGGAATGGAATGGAATGGAATGGAATGGAATGGAATGGAATGGAAAGGAATGGAATGGAATGGAAAGGAATGGAATGGAATCAACCCGAGTAGAACGGAATGGAATGGAATGGAATGGAATGGAATGGAATGGAATGGAATGGAATCGAACGGAATCGAATGGAATAGAATGGAATATAATGGAATGGAAAGGAATGGAATGGAATGGAGTCAACCCGAGTAGAATGGAATGGATTGGAATGGAATGGAATTGAAAGTAATGGAATGGAATGGAATGGAATGGAATGGAATGGAATGGAATGGAATGGAATGGAATGGAATGGAATGGAATCAACCCGAGTAGAACTAAATGGAATGGAAAGGAATGGAATGGAATGGAATTGAATGGAATGGAATGGAATTGAATGGAGTAGAATGGAATGGAATAGAATGGAATGGAATGGAATGGAATCGAATGGAATGGAATGGAATGGAATTGAATGGAATGGAATGGAATAGAATGGAATCCACCCGACTAGAACGGAATGGAATGGAATGGAATGGAATGGAATGGAATGGAATGGAATCGAATGGAATCGAATGGAATGGTATGGAATGGAATGGAATGGAATGGAGTGGAATCAACCCGAGTAGAACTAAATGGAATGGAAAGGAATGGAATGGAATGGAATAGAATGGAAGGGAATGGAATTCAATGGAGTAGAATGGAATGGAATAGAATGGAATGGAATGGAATGGAGTGGAATGGAATGGAATGGAATGGAATAGAATGGAATCAACCCGACTAGAACGGAATGGAATGGAATGGAATGGAATGGAATGGAATGGAATGGAATGGAATGGAATGGAATGGAGTGGAATGGAATCGAATGGAGTGGAATGGAATGGAATGGAATGGAATGGAATGGAATGGAATGGAATGGAATGGAATGGAATGGAATGGAATGGAATCCACCCGAGTAGAATGGAATGGATTGCAATGGAATGGAAAGAATGGAATGGAATCGAGTGGAATCGAATGGAATGGAATGGAATGGAATGGAATACAATCAACCCGAGTAGAATCGAATGGATTGGAATGGAATCGAATGGAATGGAATCGAATGGAATTGAATGGAATGGAATGGAATGGAATGGAATGGAATGGAATGGAATGGAATGGAATGAAATGGAATGGAATGGAATCAACCCGAGTAGAACGGAATGGAATGGAATGGAATGTAATGGGATGGAATGGAATCGAATGATCTCGAATGGAATCGAATGGAATGGAATCGAATGGAATCGAATGGAATGCAATGGAATGGAATGGAATGGAATGGAATGGAATGGAATGGAATGGAATGGAATGGAATGGAATCAACCCGAGTAGAATGGAATGGATTGGAATGGAATGGAATGGAATGGAATGGAATGGAATCGAATGGAATCGAATGGAATGGAGTGGAATGGAATGGAATGGAATGGAATGGAATGGAATGGAATGGAATGGAATCAACCCGAGTAGAACAGAATGGAATGGAATGGAATGGAATGGAATGGAATGGAATGGAATGGAATGGAATGGAATGGAATGGAATGGAATGGAATGGAATGGAATGGAATGCAATGGAATTCAATGGAATAGAATGGAATGGAATCGAATGGAATCGAATGGAGACGAATGGAATGGAATGGAATGGAATGGAATGGAATGGAATGGAATCAACCAGAGTAGAATGGAATGTATTGGAATGGAAAGGAATGGAATGGAATGGAATGGAATGGAATGGAATGGAATGGAATGGAATCGAATGGAATGGAATGGAATGGAGTGGAATGGAATGGAATGGAATGGAATGGAGTCAATCAGAGTAGAACGGAATGGAATGGAATGGAATGGAATGGAATGGAATGGAATGGAATGGAATGGAATGGAATAGAATGGAATCAACCCGACTAGAACGGAATGGAATGGAATGGAATGGAATGGAATGGAATGGAATGGAATGGAATTGAATCGAATGGAATCGAATGGAATGGAATGGAATGGAATGGAATGGAATGGAATGGAATGGAATGGAATGGAATGGAATCCACCCGACTAGAATGGAATGGATTGGAATGGAATGGAAAGGAATGGAATGGAATCGAGTGGAATCGAATGGAATGGAATGGAATGGAATGGAATGGAATGGAATGGAATGGAATGGAATGGAATGGAATGGAATGGAATGGAATCAACCCGAGTAGAACTAAATGGAATGGAAAGGAATGGAATGGAATGGAATTGAATGGAATGGAATGGAATTCAATGGAGTAGAATGGAATGGAATAGAATGGAATGGAATGGAATGGAATCGAATGGAATGGAATGGAATGGAATGGAATGGAATAGAATGGAATCCACCCGACTAGAACGGAATGGAATGGAATGGAATGGAATGGAATGGAATGGAATGGAATGGAATCGAATGGAATGGTATGGAATGGAATGGAATGGAATGGAGTGGAATCAACCCGAGTAGAACGGAATGGAATGGAATGGAATGGAATGGAATGGAATGGAATGGAATGGAATGGAATGGAATGGAATGGAATGGAATTTAATGGAATGGAATGGAATCGAAAGGAATGGAATGGAATGGAATGGAATGGAATGGAATGGAATGGAATGGAATGGAATGGAATCAACCCGAGTAGAATGGAATGGATTGGAATGGAATGGAATGGAATGGAATGGAATGGAATGGAATGGAATGGAATCGAATGGAATCGAATGGAATGGAATGGAATGGAATGGAATGGAATGGAATGGAATAGAACGGAATCGAATGGAATGGAATGGAATATAATGGAATGGAAAGGAATGGAATGCAATGGAATGGAATGGAGTCAACCCGAGTAGAATGGAATGGATTGGAATGGCATGGAATGGAATGTAATGGAATGGAATGGAATTGAATGGAATGGAATGGAATGGAATGGAATGGAATGGAATGGAATGGAATGGAATGGAATGGAATGGAATGGAATGGAATCAACCCGAGTAGAACTAAATGGAATGGAAAGCAATGGAATGGAATGGAATGGAATGGAATGGAATGGAATTCAATGGAGTAGAATGGAATGGAATAGAATGGAATGGAATGGAATCGAATCGAATGAAATGGAATGGAATGGAATGGAATGGAATGGAATGGAATAGAATGGAATCCACGCGACTAGAACGGAATGGAATGGAATGGAATGGAATGGAATGGAATGGAATGGAGTCGAATGGAATGGTATGGAATGGAATGGAATGGAATGGAGTGGAATCAACCCGAGTAGAATGGAATGGAATGGAATGGAATGGAATGGAATGGAATGGAATGGAATGGAATGGAATGGAATGGAATGGAATGGAATTTAATGGAATGGAATGGAATCGAAAGGAATAGAATGGAATGGAATGGAATGGAATGGAGTGGAATGGAATGGAATGGAATGGAATGGAATGGAATGGAATGGAATGGAATGGAATCAACCCGAGTAGAATGGAATGGATTGGAATGGAATGGAATGGAATGGAATGGAATGGAATGGAATGGAATCGAATGGAATGGAATGGAATGGAATGGAATGGAATGGAATGGAATGGAATGGAATGGAATGGAATGGAATGGAATGGAATGGAATGGAATGGAATGGAATTGAACGGAATCGAATGGAATGGAATGGAATATAATGGAATGGAATGGAATGGAATGGAATGGAATGGAATGGAATGGAATGGAGTCAACCCGAGTAGAATGGAATGGATTGGAATGGAATGGAATGGAAATGAATGGAATAGAATGGAATGGAATGGAATGGAATGGAATGGAATGGAATGGAATGGAATGGAATGGAATCAACCCGAGTAGAACGGAATGGAATGGAATGGAATGGAATGGGATGGAATGGAATCGAATGATCTCGAATAGAATCGAATGGAATGGAATCGAATGGAATCGAATGGAATGCAATGTAATGGAATGGAATGGAATGGAATGGAATAGAATGGAATCAACCCGAGTGGAACGGAAAGGAATGGAATGGAATGGAATGGAATGGAATGGAATGGAATGGAATGGAATGGAATGGAATCGAATGGCATCGAATGGAATGCAATGGAATGGAATGGAATGGAATGGAATGGAATGGAATAGAATGGAATGGAATGGAATGGAATGGAATGGATCAACCCGAGTAGAATGGAATGGATTGGAATGGAATGGAATGGAATGGAATGGAATCGAATGGAATCGAATGGAATGGAGAGGAATGGAATGGAATGGAATGGAATTGAATGGAATGTAATGGAATCAACCTGAATAGAACGGAATGGAAAGGAATGGAATGGAATGGAATGGAATGGAATGGAATGGAATGGAATGGAATGGAATCAACCCGAGTAGAACTAAATGGAATGGAAAGGAATGGAATGGAATGGAATTGAATGGAATGGAATGGAATTCAATGGAGTAGAATGGAATGGAATAGAATGGAATGGAATGGAATGGAATCGAATGGAATGGAATGGAATGGAATGGAATGGAATAGAATGGAATCCACCCGACTAGAACGGAATGGAATGGAATGGAATGGAAGGGAATGGAATGGAATGGAATGGAATGGAATCGAATGGAATGGTATGGAATGGAATGGAATGGAATGGAGTGGAATCAACCCGAGTAGAACGGAATGGAATGGAATGGAATGGAATATAATGGAATGGAATGGAATGGAATGGAATGGAATGGAATGGAATGGAATTTAATGGAATGGAATGGAATCGAAAGGAATGGAATGGAATGGAATGGAATGGAATGGAATGGAATGGAATGGAATGGAATGGAATGGAATCAACCCGAGTAGAATGGAAGGGATTGGAATGGAATGGAATGGAATGGAATGGAATGGAATCGAATGGAATCGAATGGAATGGAATGGAATGGAATGGAATGGAATGGAATAGAACGGAATCGAATGGAATGGAATGGAATATAATGGAATGGAATGGAATGGAATGCAATGGAATGGAATGGAGTCAACCCGAGTAGAATGGAATGGATTGGAATGGCATGGAATGGAAAGGAATGGAATGGAATGGAATGGAATGGAATGGAATGGAATGGAATGGAATGGAATGGAATGGAATGGAATGGAATGGAATCAACCCGAGTAGAACTAAATGGAATGGAAAGGAATGGAATGGAATGGAATTGAATGGAATGGAATGGAATTCAACGGAGTAGAATGGAATGGAATAGAATGGAATGGAATGGAATCGAATCGAATGAAATGGAATGGAATGGAATGGAATGGAATGGAATGGAATGGAATAGAATGGAATCCACCCGACTAGAACGGAATGGAATGGAATGGAATGGAATGGAATGGAATGGAATGGAATGGAATGGAGTCGAATGGATTGGTATGGAATGGAATGGAATGGAATGGAGTGGAATCAACCCGAGTAGAATGGAATGGAATGGAATGGAATGGAATGGAATGGAATGGAATGGAATGGAATGGAATGGAATGGAATGGAATTTAATAGAATGGAATGGAATCGAAAGGAAAAGAATGGAATGGAATGGAATGGAATGGAATGGAATGGAATGGAATGGAATGGAATGGAATGGAATGGAATGGAATCAACCCGAGTAGAATGGAATGGATTGGAATGGAATGGAATGGAATGGAATGGAATGGAATGGAATGGAATGGAATCGAATGGAATCGAATGGAATGGAATGGAGTGGAATGGAATGGAATGGAATGGAATGGAATGGAATTGAACGGAATCGAATGGAATGGAATGGAATATAATGGAATGGAATGGAATGGAATGGAATGGAATGGAATGGAGTCAACCCGAGTAGAATGGAATTGATTGGAATGGAATGGAATGGAAAGGAATGGAATAGAATGGAATGGAATGGAATGGAATGGAATGGAATGGAATGGAATTGAATGGAATCAACCCGAGTAGAACTAAATGGAATGGAAAGGAATGGAATGGAATGGAATAGAATGGAAGGGAATGGAATTCAATGGAGTAGAATCGAATGGAATGGAATGGAATCGAATGGAATGGAATGGAATGGAATGGAACGGAATGGAATCGAACGGAATCGAATGGAATAGAATGGAATATAATGGCATGGAATGGAATGGAATGGAATGGAATGGAATGGAATGGAGTCAACCCGAGTAGAATGGAATGGATTGGAATGGAATGGAATGGAAAGTAATGGAATGGAATGGAATGGAATGGAATGGAATGGAATGGAATGGAATGGAATCAACCCGAGTAGAACTAAATGGAATGGAAAGGAATGGAATGGAATGGAATTGAATGGAATGGAATGGAATTCAATGGAGTAGAATGGAATGGAATAGAATGGAATGGAATGGAATGGAATGGAATGGAATGGAATGGAATGGAATGGAATGGAATGGAATGGAATGCAATGGAATGGAATGCAATCAACCCGACTAGAACGGAATGGAATGGAATGGAATGGAATGGAATGGAATGGAATGGAATGGAATGGAATGGAATCGAATGGAATGGAATGGAATGGAATGGAAGGGAATGGAATGGAATGGAATGGAATGGAATGGAATGGAATGGAATCAACCTGAGTAGAATGCAATGGATTGGAATGGAATGGAATGGAATGGAATCGAATGGAATGGAATGGAATGGAATGGAATCAACCTGAGTAGAATGCAATGGATTGGAATGGAATGGAATGGAATGGAATGGAATCGAAAGAAATGGAATGGAATGGAATGGAATGAAATGGAATGGAATGGAATCAACCCGAGAAGAACGGAATGGAATGGAATGGAATGGAATGGGATGGAATGGAATCAAATGATATCGAATGGAATCGAATGGAATGGAATGGAATAGAATGGAATCAACCCGAGTGGAACGGAATGGAATGGAATGGAATGGAATGGAATGGAATGGAATAGAATGGAATGGAATGGAATGGAATGGAATGGAATCGAATGGAATCGAATGGAATGCAATGGAAAGGAATGGAATGGAATGGAATGGAATGGAATCGAATGGAATCGAATGGAATGCAATGGAATGGAATGGAATGGAATGGAATGGAATGGAATGGAATGGAATAGAATGGAATGGAATGGAATGGAATGGAATGGAATCAACCCGAGTAGAATGGAATGGATTGGAATGGAATGGAATGGAATGGAATGGAATCGAATAGAATTGAATGGAATGGAGTGGAATGGAATGGAATGGAATGGAATGGAATAGAATGGAATGGAATGGAATGGAATCAACCCGAGTAGAACGGAATGGAAAGGAATGGAATGGAATGGAATGGAATGGAATGGAATTCAATGGAATAGAATGGAATGGAATCGAATGGAATCAAATGGAGACGAATGGAATGGAATGGAATGGAATGGAATGGAATCAACCAGAGTAGAATGGAATGTATTGGAATGGAATGGAATGGAATGGAATGGAATGGAATGGAATGGAATGGAATGGAATCGAATGGAATGGAATGGAATGGAATGGAATGGAATGGAATGGAATGGAATGGAATGGAATAAATCAGAGTAGAACGGAATGGAATGGAATGGAATGCAATGGAATGGAATTCAATGGAATAGAATGGAATGGAAGTGTATGGAATGGAATGGAATGGAATCGAATGGAAACAAATGGAATCGAATGGAATGGAATGGAATAGAATGGAATCAACCCGAGTAGAACAGAATGTAATGGAATGGCATGGAATGGAATGGAATGGAATCGAATGGAATGGAATGGAATGGAATGGAATGGAATGGAATGGAATGGAGTGGAATGGAATGGAATGGAATGAAATGGAATGGAATGGAATGGAATGGAGTGGAATGGAATGGAATAGAATGGAATCAACCCGAGTAGAATGGAATGGATTGGAATGGAAAGGAATGGAATGGAATGGAATGGAATGGAATGGAATGGAATGGAATGGAATGGAATGGAATGGAATGGAATCAATCCGAGTAGAATGGAATGGAATGGAATGAGCCCGAGTGGAATGGAATGGAATGGAATGGAATGGAATGGAATGGAATGGAATGGAATGGAATGGAATGATCAACCCGAGTGGAATGGAATGGAATGGAATGGAATGCAATGGAATGGAATGGAGTGGAATCAACCCGAGTAGAACGGAATGGAATGGAATGGAATGGAATGGTATGGAATAGAATGGAATGGAATGGAATGGAATGGAGTGGAATCAACCCGAGTAGAACAGAATGGAATCGAATGGAATGGAATGGAATGGAATGGAATGGAATGGAATGGAATGGAATGGAATCGAAAGGAATCGAATGGAATGGAATGGAATGGAATGGAATGGAATCAACCCGAGTAGAATAGAATGGAATGGAATGGAATGGAATGGAAAGGAATTGAATAGAATAGAATGGAATTGAACCAACCCGCGTGGAATGGAATGGAACGCAACGGAAAGGAGCGGAACGGAATGGAAAGGAATCAACCCAAGTAAAACGGCACGGGACGGGACGGGACGGGACGGGACGGGACGGAACGGAACGGAACCAAACTCAATGGAATCAACCCGAGTAGAACGGAATGGAATGGAATGGAATGGAATGGAATGGAATGGAATGGAATGGAATGGAATGGAATGGAATGGAATGGAAATCAAACCGAGTAGAACGGAATGGAATGGAATGGAATGGAATGGAATGGAATGGAATGGAATGGAATGGAATTGAATGGAATGGAATGGAATGAGCCCGAGTGGAATGGAATGGAATGGAATGGAATGGAATGGAATGGAATGGAATGGAATGGAATGGAATGGAATGGAATGATCAACCCGAGTGGAATGGAATGGAATGGAATGGAATGGAATGGAATGGAATGGAATGGAGTGGAATCAACCCGAGTAGAACGGAATGGAATGGAATGGAATGGAATGGAATGGAATAGAATGGAATGGAATGGAATGGAATGGAGTGGAATCAACCCGAGTAGAACAGAATGGAATCGAATGGAATGGAATGGAATGGAATGGAATGGAATGGAATGGAATCGAATGGAATCGAATGGAATGGAATAGAATGGAATGGAATGGAATCAACCCGAGTAGAATAGAATGGAATGGAATGGAATGGAATGGAAAGGAATTGAATAGAATAGAATGGAATTGAACCAACCCGCGTGGAACGGAATGGAACGCAACGGAAACGAGCGGAACGGAATGGAAAGGAATCAACCCGAGTAAAACGGCACGGGACGGGACGGGACGGGACGGGACGGGACGGAACGGAACGGAACCAAACTCAATGGAATCAACCCGAGTAGAAAGGAATGGAGTAAATGGAAAGGAATGGAATGGAATGGAATGGAATGGAATGGAATGGAATGGAATGGAATGGAATGGAATGGAATGGAATGGAATGGAATGGAATGGAATGGAATGGAATGGAAATCAAACCGAGTAGAACGGAATGGAATGGAATGGAATAGAATGGAATGGAATGGAATGGAATGGAATGAAATGGAATGGAATGGAATGGAATGGAATGGAATGGAATGAGCCCGAGTGGAATGGAATGGAATGGAATGGAATGGAATGATGAACCCGAGTAGAATGGAATGGTTTGGAATGAAATGGAATGGAATGGAATGGAATGGAATCGAATGGAATGGAATGGAATTGAATGGAATGGAATTGAATGGAATGGAATGGAATGAGCCCGAGTGGAATGGAATGGAATGGAATGGAATGGAATGGAATGGAATGGAATGGAATGATCAACCCGAGTGGAATGGAATGGAATGGAATGGAATGGAATGGAATGGAATGGAGTGGAATCAACCCGAGTAGAACGGAATGGAATGGAATGGAATGGAATGGAATGGAATAGAATGGAATGGAATGGAATGGAATGGAGTGGAATCAACCCGAGTAGAACAGAATGGAATCGAATGGAATGGAATGGAATGGAATGGAATGGAATGGAATGGAATGGAATCGAATGGAATCGAATGGAATGGAAAGGAATGGAATGGAATGGAATGGAATGGAATGGACTGGAATCAACCCGAGTAGAACAGAATGGAATGGAATGGAATGGAATGGAATGGAATGGAATGGAATGGAATGGAATGGAATGGAATGGAATCGAATGGAATCGAATGGAATGGAATGGAATGGAATGGAATCAACCCAAGTAGAATGGAATGGATTGGAATGGAATGGAATGGAATGGAATGGAATCGAATCGAATGGAACGCAATGGAATGGAATGGAATGGAATGGAATGGAATGGAATGGAATGGAATGGAATGGAATGGAATCAATCCGAGTAGAATGGAATGGAATGGAATTCAATGTAACCGAAAGGAATTGAATCAACCCATGTGGAACGGAACGGGATGGGACGGGACGGGACGGGATGGGACGGGTCGGGATGGGACGGAATGGAACGGAACGGAATGGCATGGAATCAACCCGAGTAGAATGGAATGGAATGGAATGGAATGGAAGGGAAAGGAATAGAATAGAATAGAATGGAATTGAACCAACCCGCGTGGAACGGAATGGAACGTAACGGAAACGAACGGAACGGAATGGAAAGGAATCAACCCGAGTAAAACGGCACGGGACGGGACGGGACGGAACGGAACGGAACTCAATGGATTCAAGCCGAGTAGAACGGAATGGAATGGAATGGAATGGAATGGAATGGAATGGAATGGAATGGAATGGAATGGAATGGAATGGAAATCAACCTGAGTAGAACGGAATGGAATGGAATGGAATGGAATTGAATGGAATGGAATGGAATGGAATGAACCCGAGTGGAATGGAATGGAATGGAATGGAATGGAATGATGAACCCGAGTAGAATGGAATGGTTTGGAATGAAATGGAATGGAATGGAATGGAATGGAATCGAATGGAATGGAATGGAATGGAATGGAATGGAATGGAATGGAATCAACCCGAGTAGAACGGAATGGGTTGGAATGGAAAGGAATGGAATGGAATGGAATGGAATGGAATGGAATGGAATGGAATGGAATGGAATGGAGTGGAATCAACCCGAGTAGAACGGAATGGAATGGAATGGAATGGAATGGAATGGAATGGAATCGAATGGAATGTAATGGAATCGAAAGGAATGGAATGGAATGGAATGGAATCAACCCGAGTAGAATGGAATGGATTGGAATTGAATGGAATGGAATGGAATGGAATGGAATGGAATCGAATGGAATGGAATGGAATCGAATGGAATGGAATGGAATGGAATGGAATGGAATGGAATGTCATGGAATCGAACGGAATCGAATGGAATGGAATGGAATATAATGGAATGGAATGGAATGGAATGGAATGGAATGGAATGGAGTCAACCCGAGTAGAATGGAATGGATTGGAATGGAATGGAATGGAAAGTAATGGAATGGAATGGAATGGAATGGAATGGAAAGGAATGGAATGGAATGGAATGGAATGGAATGGAAAGGAATGGAATGGAATGGAATGGAATCAACCCGAGTAGAACTAAATGGAATGGAAAGGAATGGAATGGAATGGAATAGAATGGAATGGAATGGAATTCAATGGAGTAGAATGGAATGGAATAGAATATAATGGAATGGAAAGGAAAGGAATGGAATGGAATGGAATGGAATGGAATGGAATGGAATGGAATGGAATGGAATGGAATGGAATGGAATGGAATGGAATGGATTAGAATGGAATCAACCCGACTAGAACGGAATGGAATGGAATGGAATGGAATGGAATGGAATGGAATGGAATGGAATGGAATGGAATGGAATGGAATGGAATGGAATGGAACCGAATGGAATGGAATGGAATGGAAAGGAATGGAAAGGAATGGAATGGAATGGAATGGAATGGAATGGAATGGAATGGAATGGAATGGAATGGAATGGAATGGAATGGAATCCACCCGAGTAGAATGGAATGGATTGGAAAAGAATGGAATGGAATGGAATGGAATCGAGTGGAATGGAATGGAATGGAATGGAATGGAATGGAATGGAATGGAATGGAATGGAATGGAATGGAATCAACCCGAGTAGAACGGAATGGAATGGAATGGAATGGAATGGGATGGAATGGAATCGAATGATATCGAATGGAATCGAATGGAATGGAATGGAATAGAATGGAATCCACCCGAGTGGAACGGAATGGAATGGAATGGAATGGAATGGAATGGAATGGAATGGAATGGAATGGAATCTAACGGAATCGAATGGAATGCAATGGAATGGAATGGAATGGAATGGAATGGAATGGAATGGAATGGAATGGAATGGAATGGAATGGAATCAACCCGAGTAGAATGGAATGGATTGGAATGGAATGGAATGGAATTGAATGGAATGGAATCGAATGGAATCGAATGGAATAGAGTGGAATGGAATGGAATGGAATGGAATGGAATGGAATGGAATGGAATGGAATCAACCCGAGTAGAACGGAATGGAATGGAATGGAATGGAATGGAATGGAATGGAATGGAATGGAATGGAATGGAATGGAATGGAATTCCATGGAATGGAATGGAATGGAATCGAAAGAATCGAATGGAGACGAATGGAATGGAATGGAATGGAATGGAATGGAATCAACCAGAGTAGAATGGAATGTATTGGAATGGAATGGAATGGAATGGAATGGAATGGAATGGAATGGAATGGAATGGAATGGAATGGAATGGAATCGAATGGAATGGAATGGAATGGAATGGAATGGAATGGAATTTAATGGAATCAATCAGAGTAGAACGGAATGGAATGGAATGGAATGGAATGGAATGGAATGGAATGGAATTCAATGGAATAGAATGGAATGGAAGGGAATGGAATGGAATGGAATGGAATCGAATGGAATCAAATGGAATCAAACGGAATGGAATGGAATAGAATGGAATCAACCCGAGTAGAACGGAATGGAATGGAATGGAATGGAATTGAATGGTATGGAATGGAATCGAATGGAATGGAATGGAATGGAATGGAATGGAATGGAATGGAATCGAATGGAATCGAATGGAATCGAATGAAATGGAATGGAATGGAATGGAATCAACCCAAGTAGAATGGAATGGATTGGAATGGAATGGAATGGAATGGAATGGAATCGAATCGAATGGAACGCAATGGAATGGAATGGAATGGAATGGAATGGAATGGAATGGAATGGAATGGAATGGAATCAATCCGAGTAGAATGGAATGGAATGGAATTCAATGTAACCGAAAGGAATTGAATCAACCCATGTGGAACGGAACAGGGCGGGACGGGACGGGACGTGATGGGACGGGTCGGGATGGGACGGAATGGAACGGAACGGAATGGCATGGAATCAACCCGAGTAGAATGGAATGGAATGGAATGGAATGGAATGGAATGGAAAGGAATAGAATAGAATAGAATGGAATAGAACCAACCCGCGTGGAACGGAATGGAACACAACGGAAACGAGCCGAACGGGATGGAAAGGAATCAACCCGAGTAAAACGGCACGGGATGGCACGGGACGGGACGGGACGGGACGGAACGGAACGGAACCAAACTCAATGGAATCAACCCGAGTAGAACGGAATGGAGTAAATGGAAAGGAATGGAATGGAATGGAATGGAATGGAATGGAATGGAATGGAATGGAATGGAATGGAAATCAAACCGAGTAGAACGGAATGGAATGGAATGGAATGGAATGGAATGGAATGGAATTGAATGGAATGGAATTGAATGGAATGGAAAGGAATGAGCCCGAGTGGAATGGAATGGAATGGAATGGAATGGAATGGAATGGAATGGAATGGTCAACCCGAGTGGAATGGAATGGAATGGAATGGAATGGAATGGAATGGAATGGAGTGGAATCAACCCGAGTAGAACGGAATGGAATGGAATGGAATGGAATGGAATGGAATAGAATGGAATGGAATGGAGTGGAATCAACCCGAGTAGAACAGAATGGAATCGAATTGAATGGAATGGAATGGAATGGAATGGAATGGAATGGAATGGAATGGAATGGAATGGAATGGAATGGAATGGAATCGAATGGAATCGAATGGAATGGAATGGAATGGAATGGAATGGAATCAACCCGAGTAGAATAGAATGGAATGGAATGGAATGGAATGGAAAGGAATTGAATAGAATAGAATGGAATTGAACCAACCCGCGTGGAACGGAATGGAACGCAACGGAAACGAGCGGAACGGAATGGAAAGGAATCAACCCGAGTAAAACGGCACGGGACGGGACGGGACGGGACGGGACGGGACGGGACGGAACGGAACGGAACCAAACTCAATGGAATCAACCCGAGTAGAACGGAATGGAGTAAATGGAAAGGAATGGAATGGAATGGAATGGAATGGAATGGAATGGAATGGAATGGAATGGAATGGAATGGAATGGAATGGAATGGAAATCAAACCGAGTAGAACGGAATGGAATGGAATGGAATGGAATGGAATGGAATGGAATGGAATGGAATGGAATGGAATGAGCCCGAGTGGAATGGAATGGAATGGAATAAAATGAAATGGAATGGAATGGAATCGAATTGAATAGAATGGAATCGAATGGAATGGAATGGAATAGAATGGAATGGAATGGAATGGAATGGAATGGAGTGGAATCAACCCGAGTAGAACAGAATGGAATCGAATGGAATCGAATGGAATGGAATGGAATGGAATGGAATCAACCCAAGTAGAATGGAATGGATTGGAATGGAATGGAATGGAATGGAATGGAATCGAATCGAATGGAACGCAATGGAATGGAATGGAATGGAATGGAATGGAATGGAATGGAATGGAATGGAATGGAATGGAATCAATCCGAGTAGAATGGAATGGAATGGAATTCAAAGTAACCGAAAGGAATTGAATCAACCCATGTGGAACGGAACGGGATGGGACGGGACGGGACGGGATGGGACGGGTCGGGATGGGACGGAAAGGAACGGAACGGAATGGCATGGAATCAACCCGAGTAGAATGGAATGGAATGGAATGGAATGGAAGGGAAAGGAATAGAATAGAATAAAATGGAATTGAACCAACCCGCGTGGAACGGAATGGAACGTAACGGAAACGAGCGGAACGGAATGGAAAGGAATCAACCCGAGTAAAACGGCACGGCACGGGACGGGACGGGACGGGACGTGTCGGGACGGAACGGAACGGAACGGAACTCAATGGATTCAAGCCGAGTAGAACGGAATGGAATTGAATGGAATGGAATGGAATGGAATGGAATGGAATGGAATGGAATGGAATGGAAATCAACCTGAGTAGAACGGAATGGAATGGAATAGAATGGAATTGAATGGAATGGAATGGAATGGAATGAACCCGAGTGGAATGGAATGGAATGGAATGGAATGGAATGATGAACCCGAGTAGAATGGAATGGTTTGGAATGAAATGGAATGGAATGGAATGGAATGGAATCGAATGGAATGGAATGGAATGGAATGGAATGGAATGGAATGGAATCAACCCGAGTAGAACGGAATGGGTTGGAATGGAAAGGAATGGAATGGAATGGAATGGAATGGAATGGAATGGAATGGAATGGAGTGGAATCAACCCGAGTAGAACGGAATGGAATGGAATGGAATGGAATGGAATGGAATCGAATGGAATGGAATGGAATCGAAAGGAATGGAATGGAATGGAATGGAATCAAACCGAGTAGAATGGAATGGATTGGAATTGAATGGAATGGAATGGAATGGAATCGAATGGAATCGAATGGAATGGAATGGAATCGAATGGAATGGAATGGAATGGAATGGAATGGAATGGAATGGAATGGAATGGAATGGAATGGAATGGAATCGAACGGAATCGAATGGAATGGAATGGAATATAATGGAATGTAATGGAATGGAATGGAATGGAATGGAGTCAACCCGAGTAGAATGGAATGGATTGGAATGGAATGGAATGGAAAGTAATGGAATGGAATGGAATGGAATGGAATGGAAAGGAATGGAATGGAATGGAATGGAATGGAATGGAATGGAAAGGAATGGAATGGAATGGAATGGAATCAACCCGAGTAGAACTAAATGGAATGGAAAGGAAAGGAATGGAATGGAATAGAGTGGAATGGAATGGAATTCAATGGAGTAGAATGGAATGGAATAGAATATAATGGAATGGAAAGGAATGGAATGGAATGGAATGGAATGGAATGGAATGGAATGGAATGGAATGGAATGGAATGGAATGGAATGGAATGGAATGGAATGGAATGGAATGGAATGGAACCGAATGGAATGGAATGGAATGGAAAGGAATGGAATGGAATGGAATGGAATGGAATGGAATGGAATGGAATGGAATGGAATGGAATGGAATGGAATGGAATGGAATCCACCCGAGTAGAATGGAATGGATTGGAAAAGAATGGAATTGAATGGAATGGAATCGAGTGGAATGGAATGGAATGGAATGGAATGGAATGGAATGGAATGGAATGGAATGGAATCAACCCGAGTAGAATGGAATGGATTGGAATGGAATGGAATGGAATGGAATCGAATGGAATCGAATGGAATGGAATGGAATGGAATGGAATGAAATGGAATGGAATGGAATCAACCCGAGTAGAACAGAATGGAATGGAATGGAATGGAATGGGATGGAATGGAATCGAATGATATCGAATGGAATCGAATGGAATGGAATGGAATAGAATGGAATCAACCCGAGTGGAACGGAATGGAATGGAATGGAATAGAATGGAATGGAACGGAATGGAATGGAATAGAATGGAATGGAATGGAAAGGAATGGAATGGAATGAAAGGAATGGAATCGAATGGAATCGAATGGAATGCAATGGAATGGAATGGAATGGAATGGAATGGAATGGAATGGAAAGGAATGGAATGGAATGAAAGGAATGGAATCGAATGGAATCGAATGGAATGCAATGGAATGGAATGGAATGGAATGGAATGGAATGGAATGGAATGGAATGGAATGGAATAGAATGGAATGGAATCAACCCGAATAGAACGGAATGGAATGGAGTGGAATGGAATGGAATGGAATGGAATGGAATGGAATGGAATGGAATGGAATCGAATGGAATAGAATGGAATCGAATGGAATCGAATGGAATGGAATGGAATAGAATGGAATCAACCCGAGTAGAACGGAATGGAATGGAATGGAATGGAATGGAATGGAATGGAATGGAATGGTATGGAATGGAATCAAAACGAGTACAATGGAAAGGATTGGAATGGAATGGAATGGAATGGAATGGAATCGAATGGAATGGAATCGAATGGAATAGAATGGAATAGATTGGAATGGAATGGAATGGAATGGAATGGAATGGAATGGAATCGAATGTAATGGAATGGAATCGAATGGAATGGAATGGAATGGAATGGAATGGAATGGAATGGAATGGAATGGAATGGAATGGAATTCAATGGAGTAGAATGGAATGGAATAGAATGGAATGGAATGGAATGGAATGGAATGGAATGGAATGGAATGGAATGGAATGGAATAGAATGGAATCAACCCGACTAGAACGGAATGGAATGGAATGGAATGGAATGGAATGGAATGGAATCGAATGGAATAGAATGGAATGGAATGGAATGGAATGGAACGGAACGGAATGGAATGGAATGGAATGGAATGGAATGGAATGGAATGGAATGGAATCAACCCGAGTAGAATTGAATGGATTGGAATGGAATGGAATGGAATGGAAACGAATGGAATCGAAAGAAATGGAATGGAATGGAATGGAAAGAAATGGAATGGAATGGAATCAACCCGAGTAGAACGGAATGGAATGGAATGGAATGGAATGGGATGGAATGGAATCGAATGATATCGAATGGAATCGAATGGAATGGAATGGAATAGAATGGAATCAACCCGAGTGGAACGGAATGGAATGGAATGGAATGGAATGGAATGGAATGGAATCTAACGGAATCGAATGGAATGCAATGGAATGGAATGGAATGGAATGGAATGGAATGGAATGGAATGGAATGGAATGGAATGGAATCAACCCGAGTAGAATGGAATGGATTGGAATGGAATGGAATGGAATGGAATGGAATCGAATGGAATCGAATGGAATGGAGTGGAATGGAATGGAATGGAATGGAATGGAATCGAATGGAAACGAATGGAGACGAATGGAATGCAAAGGAATGGAATGGAATGGAATCAACCAGAGTAGAATGGAATGTATTGGAATGGAATGGAATGGAATGGAATGGAATGGAATCGAATGGAATGGAATGGAATGGAATGGAATGGAATGGAATGGAATGGAATGGAATTTAATGGAATCAATCAGAGTAGAACGGAATGGAATGGAATGGAATGGAATGGAATGGAATTCAATGGAATAGAATGGAATGGAAGGGAATGGAATGGAATGGAATGGAATCAAATGGAATCAAATGGAATCGAATGGAATGGAATGGAATAGAATGGAATCAACCCGAGTAGAACGGAATGGAAAGGAATGGAATGGAATGGAATGGAATGGAATGGAATGGAATGGAATGGAATGGAATGGAATGGAATGGAATCAATCCGAGTAGAATGGAATGGAATGGAATTCAATGTAACCGAAAGGAATTGAATCAACCCATGTGGAACGGAACGGGATGGGACGGGACGGGACGTGATGGGACGGGTCAGGATGGGACGGAATGGAACGGAACGGAATTTCTTGGAATCAACCCGAGTAGAACGGAATGGAATGGAATGGAATGGAATGGAAAGGAATAGAATAGAATAGAATGGAATTGAACCAACCCGCGTGGAACGGAATGGAACGCAACGGAAACGAGCGGAACGGAATGGAAAGGAATCAACCCGAGTAAAACGGCACGGGACGGGACGGGACGGGACGGGACGGGACGGAACGGAACGGAACCAAACTCAATGGAATCAACCCGAGTAGAACGGAATGGAGTAAATGGAAAGGAATGGAATGGAATGGAACGGAATGGAATGGAATGGAATGGAATGGAATGGAATGGAATGGAATGGAATGGAATGGAATTGAACGGAATGGAATGGAATGAGCCCGAGTGGAATGGAATGGAATGGAATGGAATGGAATGGAATGGAATGGAATGGAATGGAATGGAATGGAATGGAATGGAATGATCAACACGAGTGGAATGGAATGGAATGGAATGGAATGGAATGGAATGGAATGGAATGGAATGGAGTGGAATCAACCCGAGTAGAACGGAATGGAATGGAATGGAATGGAATGGAATGGAATGGAATGGAATGGAATGGAATGGAATGGAATGGAATGGAATGGAATTCAATGGAATAGAATGGAATGGAATGGAATGGAATAAAATGAAATGGAATGGAATGGAATCGAATGGAATAGAATGGAATCGAATGGAATGGAATGGAATAGAATGGAATGGAATGGACTGGAATGGAGTGGAATCAACCCGAGTAGAACAGAATGGAATGGAATGGAATGGAATGGAATGGAATGGAATGGAATGGAATGGAATGGAATGGAATGGAATCGAATGGAATCGAATGGAATGGAATGGAATGGAATGGAATCAACCCAAGTAGAATGGAATGGATTGGAATGGAATGGAATGGAATGGAATGGAATGGAATCGAATCGAATGGAACGCAATGGAATGGAATGGATAGGAATGGAATGGAATGGAATGGAATGGAATCGAATGGAATGGAATGGAATCAATCCGAGTAGAATGGAATGGAATGGAATTCAATGTAACCGAAAGGAATTGAATCAACCCATGTGGAACGGAACGGGATGGGACGGGACGGGACGGGATGGGACGGGTCGGGATGGGACGGAATGGAACGGAACGGAATGGCATGGAATCAACCCGAGTAGAATGGAATGGAATGGAATGGAATGGAAGGGAAAGGAATAGAATAGAATAGAAGGGAATTGAACCAACCCGCGTGGAACGGAATGGAACGTAACGGAAACGAGCGGAACGGAATGGAAAGGAATCAACCCGAGTAAAACGGCCCGGGACGGGACGGGACGGGACGGGACGGGACGGGACGGGACGGGACGGGACGGGACGTGTCGGGACGGAAAGGAATGGAACGGAACTCAATGGATTCAAGCCGAGTAGAACGGAATGGAATGGAATGGAATGGAATGGAATGGAATGGAATGGAATGGAAATCAACCTGAGTAGAACGGAATGGAATGGAATGGAATGGAATTGAATGGAATGGAATGGAATGGAATGAACCCGAGTGGAATGGAATGGAATGGAATGGAATGGAATGATGAACCCGAGTAGAATGGAATGGTTTGGAATGAAATGGAATGGAATGGAATGGAATGGAATGGAATGGAATGGAATGGAATGGAATGGAATGGAATGGAATGGAATGGAATGGAATGGAATGGAATGGAATGGAAACGAATGGAATCGAAAGAAATGGAATGGAATGGAATGGAAAGAAATGGAATGGAATGGAATCAACCCGAGTAGAACGGAATGGAATGGAATGGAATGGAATGGGATGGAATGGAATCGAATGATATCGAATGGAATCGAATGGAATGGAATGGAATAGAATGGAATCAACCCGAGTGGAACGGAATGGAATGGAATGGAATGGAATGGAATGGAATGGAATCTAACGGAATCGAATGGAATGCAATGGAATGGAATGGAATGGAATGGAATGGAATGGAATGGAATGGAATGGAATGGAATGGAATGGAATCAACCCGAGTAGAATGGAATGGATTGGAATGGAATGGAATGGAATGGAATGGAATCGAATGGAATCGAATGGAATGGAGTGGAATGGAATGGAATGGAATGGAATGGAATCGAATGGAAACGAATGGAGACGAATGGAATGCAAAGGAATGGAATGGAATGGAATCAACCAGAGTAGAATGGAATGTATTGGAATGGAATGGAATGGAATGGAATGGAATGGAATCGAATGGAATGGAATGGAATGGAATGGAATGGAATGGAATGGAATGGAATGGAATTTAATGGAATCAATCAGAGTAGAACGGAATGGAATGGAATGGAATGGAATGGAATGGAATTCAATGGAATAGAATGGAATGGAAGGGAATGGAATGGAATGGAATGGAATCGAATGGAATCAAATGGAATCGAATGGAATGGAATGGAATAGAATGGAATCAACCCGAGTAGAACGGAATGGAAAGGAATGGAATGGAATGGAATGGAATGGAATGGAATGGAATGGAATGGAATGGAATGGAATGGAATGGAATGGAATGGAATGGAATCAATCCGAGTAGAATGGAATGGAATGGAATTCAATGTAACCGAAAGGAATTGAATCAACCCATGTGGAACGGAACGGGATGGGACGGGACGGGACGTGATGGGACGGGTCGGGATGGGACGGAATGGAACGGAACGGAATGGCTTGGAATCAACCCGAGTAGAACGGAATGGAATGGAATGGAATGGAATGGAAAGGAATAGAATAGAATAGAATGGAATTGAACCAACTCGCGTGGAACGGAATGGAACGCAACGGAAACGAGCGGAACGGAATGGAAAGGAATCAACCCGAGTAAAACGACACGGGACGGGACGGGACGGGATGGGACGGGACGGAACGGAACGGAACCAAACTCAATGGAATCAACCCGAGTAGAACGGAATGGAGTAAATGGAAAGGAATGGAATGGAATGGAACGGAATGGAATGGAATGGAATGGAATGGAATGGAATGGAATGGAATGGAATGGAATGGAATGGAATGGAATTGAACGGAATGGAATGGAATGAGCCCGAGTGGAATGGAATGGAATGGAATGGAATGGAATGGAATGGAATGGAATGGAATGGAATGGAATGATCAACCGGAGTGGAATGGAATGGAATGGAATGGAATGGAATGGAATGGAATGGAATGGAATGGAATGGAGTGGAATCAACCCGAGTAGAACGGAATGGAATGGAATGGAATGGAATGGAATGGAATGGAATGGAATGGAATGGAATGGAATGGAATTCAATGGAATAGAATGGAATGGAATGGAATGGAATAAAATGAAATGGAATGGAATGGAATCGAATGGAATAGAATGGAATCGAATGGAATGGAATGGAATAGAATGGAATGGAATGGACTGGAATGGAGTGGAATCAACCCGAGTAGAACAGAATGGAATGGAATGGAATGGAATGGAATGGAATGGAATGGAATGGAATGGAATGGAATCGAATGGAATCGAATGGAATGGAATGGAATGGCATGGAATCAACCCAAGTAGAATGGAATGGATTGGAATGGAATGGAATGGAATGGAATGGAATCGAATCGAATGGAACGCAATGGAATGGAATGGATAGGAATGGAATGGCATGGAATGGAATGGAATCGAATAGAATGGAATGGAATCAATCCGAGTAGAATGGAATGGAATGGAATTCAATGTAACCGAAAGGAATTGAATCAACCCATGTGGAACGGAACGGGATGGGACGGGACGGGACGGGATGGGACGGGTCGGGATGGGACGGAATGGAACGGAACGGAATGGCATGGAATCAACCCGAGTAGAATGGAATGGAATGGAATGGAATGGAAGGGAAAGGAATAGAATAGAATAGAAGGGAATTGAACCAACCCGCGTGGAACGGAATGGAACGTAACGGAAACGAGCGGAACGGAATGGAAAGGAATCAACCCGAGTAAAACGGCCCGGGACGGGACGGGACGGGACGGGACGGGACGGGACGGGACGGGACGGGACGTGTCGGGACGGAAAGGAATGGAACGGAACTCAATGGATTCAAGCCGAGTAGAACGGAATGGAATGGAATGGAATGGAATGGAATGGAATGGAATGGAATGGAATGGAATGGAATGGAAATCAACCTGAGTAGAACGGAATGGAATGGAATGGAATGGAATTGAATGGAATGGAATGGAATGGAATGAACCCGAGTGGAATGGAATGGAATGGAATGGAATGGAATGATGAACCCGAGTAGAATGGAATGGTTTGGAATGAAATGGAATGGAATGGAATGGAATGGAATGGAATGGAATGGAATGGAATGGAATGGAATGGAATGGAATGGAATGGAATGGAATGGAATGGAATGGAATGGAATAAACCCGAGTAGAACGGAAAGGGTTGGAATGGAAAGGAATGGAATGGAATGGAATGAAATGGAATGGAATGGAATCAACGCGAGTAGAACGGAATGGAATGGAATGGAATGGAATGGGATGGAATGGAATCGAATGATATCGAATGGAATCGAATGGAATGGAATGGAATAGAATGGAATCAACCCGAGTGGAACGGAATGGAATGGAATGGAATGGAATGGAATGGAATGGAATGGAATGGAATGGAATGGAATGGAATGGAATGGAATGGAATCTAACGGAATCGAATGGAATGCAATGGAATGGAATGGAATGGAATGGAATGGAATGGAATGGAATGGAATGGAATGGAATGGAATGGAATCAACCCGAGTAGAATGGAATGGATTGGAATGGAATGGAATGGAACGGAATGGAATCGAATGGAATCGAATGGAATGGAGTGGAATGGAATGTAATGTAATGGAATGGAATGGAATGGAATGGAATCAACCCGAGTAGAACGGAATGGAATGGAATGGAATGGAATGGAATGGAATGGAATGGAATGGAATGGAATGGAATGGAATTCCATGGAATGGAATGGAATGGAATCGAATGGAATCGAATGGAGACGAATGGAATGGAATGGAATGGAATGGAATGGAATCAACCAGAGTAGAATGGAATGCATTGGAATGGAATGGAATGGAATGCAATGGAATGGAATGGAATGGAATCGAATGGAATGGAATGGAATGGAATCGAATGGAATGGAATTTAATGGAATCAATCAGAGTAGAACGGAATGGAATGGAATGGAATGGAATGGAATGGAATGGAATTCCATGGAATAGAATGGAATGGAAGGGAATGGAATGGAATGGAATGGAATCGAATGGAATCAAATGTAATCGAGCGGAATGGAATGGAATAGAATGGAATCAACCCGAGTAGAACGGAATGGAATGGAATGGAATGGAATCGAATGGAATGGAATGGAATGGAATGGAATGGAATGGAATGGAATGGAATGGAATGGAATGGAATGGAATGGAATGGAATGGAATGGAATGGAATGGAATGGAATAGAATGGAATCAACCCGAGTAGAATGGAATGGATTGGAATGGAAAGGAATGGAATGGAATGGAATGGAATGGAATGGAATGGAATGGAATGGAATGGAATCAATCCGAGTAGAATGGAATGGAATGGAATTCAATGTAACCGAAAGGAATTGAATCAACCCATGTGGAACGGAACGGGATGGGACGGGACGGGACGTGATGGGACGGGTCGGGATGGGACGGAATGGAACGGAACGGAATGGCATGGAATCAACCCGAGTAGAATGGAATGGAATGGAATGGAATGGAATGGAAAGGAATAGAATAGAATAGAATGGAATTGAACCAACCCGCGTGGAACGGAATGGAACGCAACGGAAACGAGCGGAACGGAATGGAAAGGAATCAACCCGAGTAAAACGGCACGGGACGGGATGGGACGGGACGGGAAGGGACGGAACGGAACGGAACCAAACTCAATGGAATCAACCCGAGTAGTACGGAATGGAGTAAATGGAAAGGAACGGAATGGAATGGAATGGAATGGAATGGAATGGAATGGAATGGAATGGAATGGAAATCAAATCGAATAGAACGGATTGGAATGGAATGGAATGGAATGGAATGGAATGGAATGGAATGGAATTGAATGGAATGGAATGGAATGAGCCCGAGTGGAACGGAATGGAATGGAATGGAATGGAATGGAATGGAATGGAATGGAATGGAATGGAATGATCAACCCGAGTGGAATGGAATGGAATGGAATGGAATGGAATGGAATGGAATGGAATGGAGTGGAATCAACCCGAGTAGAACGGAATGGAATGGAATGGAATGGAATGGAATGGAATGGAATGGAATGGAATGGAATGGAATGGAATTCAATGGAATAGAATGGAATGGAATGGAATGGAATAAAATGAAATGGAATGGAATGGAATCGAATGGAATAGAATGGAATCGAATAGAATGAAATGGAATATAATGGAATGGAATGGAATGGAATGGAGTGGAATCGAGTGGAATGGAATGGAATGGAATGGAATGGAATGGAATGGAATGGAATGGAATGGAATGGAATCAACCCGAGTAGAATGGAATGGATTGGAATGGAATGGAATGGAATGGAATCGAATGGAATCGAATGGAATGGAATGGAATGGAATGGAATGGAATGGAATGAAATGGAATGGAATGGAATCAAACCGAGTAGAACGGAATGGAATGGAATGGAATTGAATGGGATGGAATGGAATCGAATGATATCGAATGGAATCGAATGGAATTGAATGGAATAGAATGGAATCAACCCGAGTGGAACGGAATGGAATGGAATGGAATAGAATGGAATGGAATGGAATGGAATGGAATAGAATGGAATGGAATGGAATGGAATGGAATGGAATGGAATGGAATGGAAAGGAATGGAATCGAATGGAATCGAATGGAATGCAATGGAATGGAATGGAATGGAATGGAATGGAATGGAATGGAATGGAATGGAATGGAATGGAATGGAATGGAATGGAATCAACCCGAATAGAACGGAATGGAATGGAGTGGAATGGAATGGAATGGAATGGAATGGAATGGAATGGAATGGAATGGAATAGAATCGAATGGAATAGAATGGAATCGAATGGATTCGAATGGAATGGAATGGAATAGAATGGAATCAACCCGAGTAGAACGGAATGGAATGGAATGGAATGGAATGGAATGGAATGGAATGGAATCAACACGAGTACAATGGAATGGATTGGAATGGAATGGAATGGAATGGAATGGAATGGAATGGAATCGAATGGAATCGAAAGGAATAGATTGGAATGGAATGGAATGGAATGGAATGGAATGGAATGGAATGGAATGGAATGGAATGGAATGGAATGGAATCAATCCGAGTAGAATGGAATGGAATGGAGTTCAATGTAACCGAAAGGAATTGAATCAACCCATGTGGAACGGAACGGGATGGGACGGGACGGGACGGGATGGGACGGGTCGGGATGGGACGGAATGGAACGGAATGGAATGGCATGGAATCAACCCGAGTAGAATGGAATGGAATGGAATGGAATGGAAGGGAAAGGAATAGAATAGAATAGAATGGAATTGAACCAACCCGCGTGGAACGGAATGGAACGCAACGGAAACGAGCGGAACGGAATTGAAAGGAATCAACCTGAGTAAAACGGCACGGGACGGGACGGGACGGGACGGGACGGGACGGAACCAAACTCAATGGAATCAACCCGAGTAGAACGGAATGGACTAAATGGAAAGGAATGGAATGGAATGGAATGGAATGGAATGGAATGGAATGGAATGGAATGGAATCGAATGGAATGGAATGGAATGGAATGGAATCGAATGGAATGGAATGGAATCGAATGGAATGGAATGGAATGGAATGGAATGGAATGGAATGGAATGGAATGGAATGGAATGGAATGGAATCGAACGGAATCGAATGGAATAGAATGGAATATAATGGAATGGAATGGAATGGAATGGAATGGAATGGAGTCAACCCGAGTAGAATGGAATGGATTGGAATGGAATGGAATGGAAAGTAATGGAATGGAATGGAAGGGAATGGAATGGAATGGAATGGAATGGAATGGAATGGAATGGAATGGAATGGAATGGAATGGAATCAACCCGAGTAGAACTAAATGGAATGGAAAGGAATGGAATTTAATGGAATGGAATGGAATTCAATGGAGTAGAATGGAATGGAATAGAATGGAATGGAATGGAATGGAATGGAATGGAATGGAATGGAATGGAATGGAATGGAATGGAATAGAATGGAATCAACCCGACTAGAATGGAATGGAATGGAATGGAATGGAATGGAATGGAATGGAATGGAATGGAATCGAATGGAATGGAATGGAATGGAATGGAATGGAATGGAATGGAATGGAATGGAATGGAATGGAATGGAATGGAATCCACCCGAGTAGAATGGAATGGATTGGAATGGAATGGAAAGGAATGGAATGGAATCGAGTGGAATCGAATGGAATGGAATGGAATGGAATGGAATGGAATGGAATGGAATGGAATGGAATCAACCCGAGTAGAATGGAATGGATTGGAATGGAATGGAATGGAATGGAAACGTATGGAATCGAAAGAAATGGAATGGAATGGAATGGAATGGAATGGAATGGGATGGAATGGAATCGAATGATATCGAATGGAATCGAATGGAATGGAATGGAATAGAATGGAATCAACCCGAGTGGAATGGAATGGAATGGCATGGAATGGAATGGAATGGAATGGAATGGAATGGAATGGAATGGAATGGAATGGAATCTAACAGAATCGAATGGAATGCAATGGAATGGAATGGAATGGAATGGAATGGAATGGAATGGAATGAAATGGAATGGAATGGAATCAACCAGAGTAGAATGGAAAGGATTGGAATGGAATGGAATTGAATGGAATGGAATCGAATGGAATCGAATGGAATGGAGTGGAATGGAATGGAATGGAATGGAATGGAATGGAATGGAATGGAATGGAATCAACCCGAGTAGAACGGAATTGAATGGAATGGAATGGAATGGAATGGAATGGAATGGAATGGAATGGAATGGAATGGAATGGAATTCCATGGAATGGAATGGAATTCCATGGAATGGAATGGAATGGAATCGAATGGAATCGAATGGAGACGAATGGAATGGAATGGAATGGAATGGAATGGAATCAACCAGAGTAGAATGGAATGTATTGGAATGGAATGGAATGGAATGGAATGGAATGGAATGGAATGGAATGGAATCGAATGGAATGGAATGGAATGGAATGGAATGGAATGGAATGGAATTTAATGGAATCAATCAGAGTAGAACGGAACGGAATGGAATGGAATGGAATGGAATGGAATTCAATGGAATAGAATGGAATGCAAGGGAATGGAATGAAATGGAATGGAATGGAATGGAATCAAATGGAATCGAAGGGAATGGAATGGAATAGAATGGAATCAACCCGAGTAGAACGGAATGGAATGGAATGGAATGGAATGGAATGGAATGGAATGGAATGGAATGGAATGGAATGGAATGGAATGGAATGGAATGGAATGGAATGGAATGGAATGGCATAGAATGGAATCAACCCGAGTAGAATGGAATGGATTGGAATGGAAAGGAATGGAATGGAATGGAATGGAATGGAATGGAATGGAATGGAATGGAATGGAATGGAATGGAATGGAATGGAATCAATCCGAGTAGAATGGAATGGAATGGAATTCAATGTAACCGAAAGGAATTGAATCAAACCATGTGGAACGGAATGGGATGGGACGGGACGGGACGTGATGGGTCGGGTCGGGATGGGACGGAATGGAACGGAACGGAATGGCATGGAATCAACCCGAGTAGAATGGAATGGAATGGAATGGAATGGAATGGAAAGGAATAGAATAGAATAGAATGGAATTGAACCAACCCGCGTGGAACGGAATGGAACGCAACGGAAACGAGCGGAACGGAATGGAAAGGAATCAACCCGAGTAAAACGGCACGGGACGGGACGGGACGGGATGGGACGGGACGGAACGGAACGGAACCAAACTCAATGGAATCAACCCGAGTAGAACGGAATGGAGTAAATGGTAAGGAATGGAATGGAATGGAATGGAATGGAATGGAATGGAATGGAATGGAATGGAAATCAAACCGAGTAGAACGGAATGGAATGGAATGGAATGGAATGGAATGGAATGGAAAGGAATGGAATGGAATGGAATGGAATTGAATGGAATGGAATGGAATGAGCCCGAGTGGAATGGAATGGAATGGAATGGAATGGAATGGAATGGAATGGAATGGAATGATCAACCCGAGTAGAATGGAATGGAATGGAATGGAATGGAATGGAATGGAATGGAATGGAGTGGAAGCAACCCGAGTAGAACGGAATGGAAAGGAATGGAATGGAATAGAATGGAATGGAATGGAATGGAATGGAATGGAATGGAATTCAATGGAATAGAATGGAATGGAATGGAATGGAATAAAATGAAATGGAATGGAATGGAATCGAATGGAATAGAATGGAATCGAATGGAATGGAATGGAATAGAATGGAATGGAATGGAATGGAATGGAGTGGAATCAACCCGAGTAGAACAGAATGGAATCGAATGGAATGGAATGGAATGGAATGGAATGGAATGGAATGGAATGGAATGGAATGGAATGGAATGGAATCGAATGGAATGGAATCGAATGGAATGGAATGGAATGGAATGGAATCAACCCAAGTAGAATGGAATGGATAGGAATGGAATGGAATGGAATGGAATGGAATCGAATCGAATGGAACGCAATGGAATGGAATGGAATGGAATGGAATGGAATGGAATGGAATGGAATGGAATGGAATCAATCCTAGTAGAATGGAATGGAATGGAATTCAATGTAACCGAAAGGAATTGAATCAACCCATGTGGAACGGAACGGGATGGGACGGGACGGGACGGGATGGGACGGGTCGGGATGGGACGGAATGGAACGGAACGGAATGGCATGGAATCAACCCGAGTAGAATGGAATGGAATGGAATGGAATGGAAGGGAAAGGAATAGAATAGAATAGAATGGAATTGAACCAACCCGCGTGGAACGGAATGGAACGTAACGGAAACGAGCGGAACGGAATGGAAAGGAATCAACCCGAGTAAAACGGCACGGGACGGGACGGGACGGGACGGGACGGGACGTGTCGGGACGGAACGGAACGGAACGGAACTCAATGGATTCAAGCCGAGTAGAACGGAATGGAATGGAATGGAATGGAATGGAATGGAATGGAATGGAATGGAATGGAATGGAATGGAAATCAACCTGAGTAGAACGGAATGGAATGGAATGGAATGGAATTGAATGGAATGGAATGGAATGGAATGAACCCGAGTGGAATGGAATGGAATGGAATGGAATGGAATGGAATGATGAACCCGAGTAGAATGGAATGGTTTGGAATGAAATGGAATGGAATGGAATGGAATGGAATCGAATGGAATGGAATGGAATGGAATGGAATGGAATGGAATGGAATGGAATGGAATGGAATGGAATAAACCCGAGTAGAACGGAATGGGTTGGAATGGAAAGGAATGGAATGGAATGGAATGGAATGGAATGGAATGGAATCAACCCGAGTAGAACGGAATGGAATGGAATGGAATGGAATGGGATGGAATGGAATCGAATGATATCGAATTGAATCGAATGGAAAGGAATGGAATAGAATGGAATCAACCCGAGTGGAACGGAATGGAATGGAATGGAATGGAATGGAATGGAATGGAATGGAATGGAATGGAATGGAATGGAATGGAATGGAATGGAATGGAATGGAATGGAATGGAATTTAATGGAATCAATCAGAGTAGAACGGAATGGAATGGAATGGAATGGAATGGAATGGAATTCAATGGAATAGAATGGAATGGAAGGGAATGGAATGGAATGGAATGGAATCGAATGGAATCAAATGGAATCGAACGGAATGGAATGGAATAGAATGGAATCAACCCGAGTAGAACGGAATGGAATGGAATGGAATGGAATGGAATGGAATGGAATCGAATGGAATGGAATGGAATGGAATGGAATGGAATGGAATGGAATGGAATGGAATGGAATGGAATGGAATGGAATGGAATGGAATGGAATGGAATAGAATGGAATCAACCCGAGTAGAATGGAATGGATTGGAATGGAAAGGAATGGAATGGAATGGAATGGAATGGAATGGAATGGAATGGAATGGAATCAATCCGAGTAGAATGGAATGGAATGGAATTCAATGTAACCGAAAGGAATTGAATCAACCCATGTGGAACGGAACGGGATGGGACGGGACGGGACGTGATGTGACGGGTCAGGATGGGACGGAATGGAACGGAACGGAATGGCATGGAATCAACCCGAGTAGAATGGAATGGAATGGAATGGAATGGAATGGAAAGGAATAGAATAGAATAGAATGGAATTGAACCAACCCGCGTGGAACGGAATGGAACGCAACGGAAACAAGCGGAACGGAATGGAAAGGAATCAACCCGAGTAAAACGGCATGGGACGGGACGGGACGGGACGGGACGGGACGGAACGGAACGGAACCAAACTCAATGGAATCAACCCGAGTAGAACGGAATGGAGTAAATGGAAAGGAATGGAATGGAATGGAATGGAATGGAATGGAATGGAATGGAATGGAATGGAATGGAATGGAATGGAAATCAAACCGAGTAGAACGGAATGGAATGGAATGGAATGGAATGGAATGGAATGGCATGGAATTGAATGGAATGGAATGGAATGAGCCCGAGTGGAATGGAATGGAATGGAATGGAATGGAATGGAATGGAATGGAATGGAATGGAATGGAATGGAATGATCAACCCGAGTGGAATGGAATGGAATGGAATGGAATGGAATGGAATGGAATGGAATGGAGTGGAATCAACCCGAGTAGAACGGAATGGAAAGGAATGGAATGGAATGGAATGGAATAGAATGGAATGGAATGGAATGGAATGGAATGGAATGGAATTCAATGGAATAGAATGGAATGGAATGGAATGGAATAAAATGAAATGGAATGGAATGGAATCGAATGGAATAGAATGGAATCGAATGGAATGGAGTGGAATAGAATGGAATGGAATGGAATGGAATGGAGTGGAATCAACCCGAGTAGAACAGAATGGAATGGAATGGAATGGAATGGAATGGAATGGAATGGAATGGAATGGAATTGAATGGAATGGAGTGGAATCGAATGGAATCGAATGGAATGGAATGGAATGGAATGGAATCAACCCAAGTAGAATGGAATGGATTGGAATGGAATGGAATGGAATGGAATGGAATCGAATCGAATGGAACGCAATGGAACGGAATGGAATGGAATGGAATTGAATGGAATGGAATGGAATCAATCCGAGTAGAATGGAATGGAATGGAATTCAATGTAACCGAAAGGAATTGAATCAACCCATGTGGAATGGAACGGGATGGCACGGGTCGGGATGGGACGGAATGGAACGGAACGGAATGGCATGGAATCAACCCGAGTAGAATGGAATGGAATGGAATGGAATGGAAGGGAAAGGAATAGAATGGAATTGAACCAACCCGCGTGGAACGGAATGGAACGTAACGGAAACGAGCGGAACGGAATGGAAAGGAATCAACCCGAGTAAAACGGCACGGGACGGGACGGGACGGGACGGGACGGGACGGGACGTGTCGGGACGGAACGGAACGGAACGGAACTCAATGGATTCAAGCCGAGTAGAACGGAATGGAATGGAATGGAATGGAATGGAATGGAATGGAATGCAATGGAATGGAAATCAACCTGAGTAGAACGGAATGGAATGGAATGGAATGGAAATCAACCTGAGTAGAACGGAATGGAATGGAATGGAATGGAATTGAATGGACTGGAATGGAATGGAATGAACCCGAGTGGAATGGAATGGAATGGAATGGAATGGAATGGAATGATGAACCCGAGTAGAATGGAATGGTTTGGAATGAAATGGAATGGAATGGAATGGAATTCAATCGAATGGAATGGAATGGAATGGAATGGAATGGAATGGAATGGAATGGAATGGAATGGAATGGAATGGAATGGAATAAACCCGAGTAGAACGGAATGGGTTGGAATGGAAAGGAATGGAATGGAATGGAATGAAATGGAATGGAATGGAATCAACCCGAGTAGAACGGAATGGAATGGAATGGAATGGAATGGGATGGAATGGAATCGAATGATATCGAATGGAATCGAATGGAATGGAATGGAATAGAATGGAATCAACCCGAGTGGAACGGAATGGAATGGAATGGAATGGAATGGAATGGAATGGAATGGAATGGAATGGAATGGAATGGAATGGAATGGAATGGATTGGAATGGAATGGAATGGAATGGAATGGAATCGAATGGAATCGAATGGAATGGAGTGGAATGGAATGGAATGGAATGGAATGGAATGGAATGGAATGGAATGGAATGGAATGGAATGGAATGGAATGGAATGGAATGGAATCAACCCGAGTAGAACGGAATGGAATGGAATGGAATGGAATGGAATGGAATGGAATGGAATGGAATGGAATGGAATGGAATGGAATGGAATGGAATTCCATGGAATGGAATGGAATGGAATCGAATGCAATCGAATGGAGACGAATGGAATGGAATGGAATGGAATGGAATGGAATGGAATGGAATGGAATGGAATGGAATAAACCCGAGTAGAACGGAATGGGTTGGAATGGAAAGGAATGGAATGGAATGGAATGAAATGGAATGGAATGGAATCAACGCGAGTAGAACGGAATGGAATGGAATGGAATGGAATGGGATGGAATGGAATCGAATGATATCGAATGGAATCGAATGGAATGGAATGGAATAGAATGGAATCAACCCGAGTGGAACGGAATGGAATGGAATGGAATGGAATGGAATGGAATGGAATAGAATGGAATGGAATGGAATGGAATGGAATGGAATGGAATCTAACGGAATCGAATGGAATGCAATGGAATGGAATGGAATGCAATGGAATGGAATGGAATGGAATTCCATGGAATGGAATGGAATGGAATCGAATGGAATCGAATGGAGACGAATGGAATGGAATGGAATGGAATGGAATGGAATCAACCAGAGTAGAATGGAATGTATTGGAATGGAATGGAATGGAATGGAATGGAATGGAATGGAATGGAATCGAATGGAATGGAATGGAATGGAATCGAATGGAATGGAATTTAATGGAATCAATCAGAGTAGAACGGAATGGAATGGAATGGAATGGAATGGAATGGAATTCAATGGAATAGAATGGAATGGAAGGGAATGGAATGGAATGGAATGGAATCGAATGGAATCAAATGTAATCGAGCGGAATGGAATGGAATAGAATGGAATCAACCCGAGTAGAACGGAATGGAATGGAATGGAATGGAATGGAATGGAATCGAATGGAATGGAATGGAATGGAATGAAATGGAATGGAATGGAATGGAATGGAATGGAATGGAATGGAATGGAATGGAATGGAATGGAATGGAATGGAATGGAATGGAATGGAATAGAATGGAATCAACCCGAGTAGAATGGAATGGATTGGAATGGAAAGGAATGGAATGGAATGGAATGGAATGGAATGGAATGGAATGGAATGGAATGGAATGCAATCAATCCGAGTAGAATGGAATGGAATGAAATTCAATGTAACCGAAAGGAATTGAATCAACCCATGTGGAACGGAACGGGATGGGACGGGACGGGACGTGATGGGACGGGTCGGGATGGGACGGAATGGAACGGAACGGAATGGCATGGAATCAACCCGAGTAGAATGGAATGGAATGGAATGGAATGGAATGGAAAGGAATAGAATAGAATAGAATGGAATTGAACCAACCCGCGTGGAACGGAATGGAACGCAACGGAAATGAGCGGAACGGAATGGAAAGGAATCAACCCGAGTAAAACGGCACGGGACGGGATGGGACGGGACGGGACGGGACGGAACGGAACGGAACCAAACTCAATGGAATCAACCCGAGTAGAACGGAATGGAGTAAATGGAAAGGAATGGAATGGAATGGAATGGAATGGAATGGAATGGAATGGAATGGAATGGAATGGAATGGAATGGAATGGAATGGAAATCAAATCGAGTAGAACGGATTGGAATGGAATGGAATGGAATGGAATGGAATGGAATGGAATGGAATTGAATGGAATGGAATGGAATGAGCCCGAGTGGAACGGAATGGAATGGAATGGAATGGAATGGAATGGAATGGAATGGAATGGAATGGAATGGAATGGAATGATCAACCCGAGTGTAATGGAATGGAATGGAATGGAATGGAATGGAATGGAATGGAATGGAATGGAGTGGAGTGGAATCAACCCGAGTAGAACGGAATGGAATGGAATGGAATGGAATGGAATGGAATGGAATGGAATGGAATGGAATGGAATGGAATGGAATGGAATTCAATGGAATAGAATGGAATGGAATGGAATGGAATAAAATGAAATGGAATGGAATGGAATCGAATGGAATAGAATGGAATCGAATAGAATGAAATGGAATATAATGGAATGGAATGGAATGGAATGGAGTGGAATCGAGTGGAATGGAATGGAATGGAATGGAATGGAATGGAATGGAATGGAATGGAATGGAATGGAATGGAATGGAATCAACCCGAGTAGAATGGAATGGATTGGAATGGAATGGAATGGAATGGAATCGAATGGAATCGAATGGAATGGAATGGAATGGAATGGAATGGAATGGAATGAAATGGAATGGAATGGAATCAACCCGAGTAGAACGGAATGGAATGGAATGGAATTGAATGGGATGGAATGGAATCGAATGATATCGAATGGAATCGAATGGAATTGAATGGAATAGAATGGAATCAACCCGAGTGGAAAGGAATGGAATGGAATGGAATAGAATGGAATGGAATGGAATGGAATGGAATAGAATGGAATGGAATGGAATGGAATGGAATGGAATGGAATGGAATGGAATCGAATGGAATCGAATGGAATGCAATGGAATGGAATGGAATGGAATGGAATGGAATGGAATGGAATGGAATGGAATGGAATGGAATGGAATGGAATCAACCCGAATAGAACGGAATGGAATGGAGTGGAATGGAATGGAATGGAATGGAATGGAATGGAATGGAATGGAATAGAATCGAATGGAATAGAATGGAATCGAATGGAATCGAATGGAATGGAATGGAATAGAATGGAATCAACCCGAGTAGAACGGAATGGAATGGAATGGAAAGGAATGGAATGGAATGGAATGGAATCAACACGAGTACAATGGAATGGATTGGAATGGAATGGAATGGAATGGAATGGAATGGAATGGAATCGAATGGAATCGAAAGGAATAGATTGGAATGGAATGGAATGGAATGGAATGGAATGGAATGGAATGGAATGGAATGGAATGGAATGGAATGGAATCAATCCGAGTAGAATGGAATGGAATGGAGTTCAATGTAACCGAAAGGAATTGAATCAACCCATGTGGAACGGAACGGGATGGGACGGGACGGGACGGGATGGGACGGGTCGGGATGGGACGGAATGGAACGGAACGGAATGGCATGGAATCAACCCGAGTAGAATGGAATGCAATGGAATGGAATGGAAGGGAAAGGAATAGAATAGAATAGAATGGAATTGAACCAACCCGCGTGGAATGGAATGGAACGCAACGGAAACGAGCGGAACGGAATTGAAAGGAATCAACCTGAGTAAAACGGCACGGGACGGGACGGGACGGGACGGGACGGGACGGGACGGAACCAAACTCAATGGAATCAACCCGAGTAGAACGGAATGGAGTAAATGGAAAGGAATGGAATGGAATGGAATGGAATGGAATGGAATGGAATGGAATGGAATGGAATGGAATGGAATGGAATGGAATGGAATCGAATGGAATGGAATGGAATGGAATGGAATCGAATGGAATGGAATGGAATCGGATGGAATGGAATGGAATGGAATGGAATGGAATGGAATGGAATGGAATGGAATGGAATGGAATGGAATCGAACGGAATCGAATGGAATAGAATGGAATATAATGGAATGGAATGGAATGGAATGGAATGGAATGGAGTCAACCCGAGTAGAATGGAATGGATTGGAATGGAATGGCATGGAAAGTAATGGAATGGAATGGAAGGGAATGGAATGGAATGGAATGGAATGGAATGGAATGGAATGGAATGGAATGGAATGGAATGGAATGGAATCAACCCGAGTAGAACTAAATGGAATGGAAAGGAATGGAATTGAATGGAATGGAATGGAATTCAATGGAGTAGAATGGAATGGAATAGAATGGAATGGAATGGAATGGAATGGAATGGAATGGAATGGAATGGAATGGAATGGAATGGAATGGAATGGAATAGAATGGAATCAACCCGACTAGAATGGAATGGAATGGAATGGAATGGAATGGAATGGAATCGAATGGAATGGAATGGAATGGAATGGAATGGAATGGAATGGAATGGAATGGAATGGAATGGAATGGAATGGAATCCACCCGAGTAGAATGGAATGGATTGGAATGGAATGGAAAGGAATGGAATGGAATCGAGTGGAATCGAATGGAATGGAATGGAATGGAATGGAATGGAATGGAATGGAATGGAATGGAATGGAATCAACCCGAGTAGAATGGAATGGATTGGAATGGAATGGAATGGAATGGAAACGTATGGAATCGAAAGAAATGGAATGGAATGGAATGGAAAGAAATGGAATGGAATGGAATCAACCCGAGTAGAACGGAATGGAATGGAATGGAATGGAATGGGATGGAAAGGAATCGCATGATATCGAATGGAATCGAATGGAATGGAATGGAATAGAATGGAATCAACCCGAGTGGAATGGAATGGAATGGAATGGAATGGAATGGAATGGAATGGAATGGAATGGAATGGAATGGAATGGAATGGAATGGAATGGAATCTAACAGAATCGAATGGAATGCAATGGAATGGAATGGAATGGAATGGAATGGAATGGAATGGAATGGAATGGAATGGAATCAACACGAGTAGAATGGAAAGGATTGGAATGGAATGGAATTGAATGGAATGGAATCGAATGGAATCGAATGGAATGGAGTGGAATGGAATGGAATGGAATGGAATGGAATTGAATGGAATGGAATGGAATGGAATGGAATCAACCCGAGTAGAACGGAATTGAATGGAATGGAATGGAATGGAATGGAATGGAATGGAATGGAATGGAATGGAATGGAATGGAATGGAATTCCATGGAATGGAATGGAATGGAATCGAATGGAATCGAATGGAGACGAATGGAATGGAATGGAATGGAATGGAATGGAATCAACCAGAGTAGAATGGAATGTATTGGAATGGAATGGAATGGAATGGAATGGAATGGAATGGAATGGAATGGAATGGAATCGAATGGAATGGAATGGAATGGAATGGAATGGAATGGAATGGAATGGAATTTAATGGAATCAATCAGAGTAGAACGGAACGGAATGGAATGGAATGGAATGGAATGGAATTCAATGGAATGGAATGGAATGGAATGGAATGGAATGGAATGGAATGGAATGGAATGGAATGGAATGGAATGGAATGGAATGGAATGGCATAGAATGGAATCAACCCGAGTAGAATGGAATGGATTGGAATGGAAAGGAATGGAATGGAATGGAATGGAATGGAATGGAATGGAATGGAATGGAATGGAATGGAATCAATCCGAGTAGAATGGAATGGAATGGAATTCAATGTAACCGAAAGGAATTGAATCAAACCATGTGGAACGGAATGGGATGGGACGGGACGGGACGTGATGGGACGGGTCGGGATGGGACGGAATGGAACGGAACGGAATGGCATGGAATCAACCCGAGTAGAATGGAATGGAATGGAATGGAATGGAATGGAAAGGAATAGAATAGAATAGAATGGAATTGAACCAACCCGCGTGGAACGGAATGGAACGCAACGGAAACGAGCGGAACGGAATGGAAAGGAATCAACCCGAGTAAAACGGCACGGGACGGGACGGGACGGGATGGGACGGGACGGAACGGAACGGAACCAAACTCAATGGAATCAACCCGAGTAGAACGGAATGGAGTAAATGGAAAGGAATGGAATGGAATGGAATGGAATGGAATGGAATGGAATGGAATGGAAATCAAACCGAGTAGAACGGAATGGAATGGAATGGAATGGAATGGAATGGAATGGAATGGAATGGAATGGAATGGAATGGAATGGAATGGAATGGAATGGAATTGAATGGAATGGAATGGAATGAGCCCGAGTGGAATGGAATGGAATGGAATGGAATGGAGTGGAATGGAATGGAATGGAATGATCAACCCGAGTGGAATGGAATGGAATGGAATGGAATGGAATGGAATGGAATGGAGTGGAAGCAACCCGAGTAGAACGGAATGGAATGGAATGGAATGGAATAGAATGGAATGGAATGGAATGGAATGGAATGGAATGGAATTCAATGGAATAGAATGGAATGGAATGGAATGGAATAAAATGAAATGGAATGGAATGGAATCGAATGGAATAGAATGGAATCGAATGGAATGGAATGGAATAGAATGGAATGGAATGGAATGGAATGGAGTGGAATCAACCCGAGTAGAACAGAATGGAATCGAATGGAATGGAATGGAATGGAATGGAATGGAATGGAATGGAATGGAATGGAATGGAATGGAATGGAATGGAATGGAATGGAATGGAATGGAATTGAATGGAATGGAAAGGAATGAGCCCGAGTGGAATGGAATGGAATGGAATGGAATGGAATGGAATGGAATGGAATGGAATGGAATGATCAACCCGAGTGGAATGGAATGGAATGGAATGGAATGGAATGGAATGGAATGGAGTGGAAGCAACCCGAGTAGAACGGAATGGAATGGAATGGAATGGAATAGAATGGAATGGAATGGAATGGAATGGAATGGAATGGAATTCAATGGAATAGAATGGAATGGAATGGAATGGAATAAAATGAAATGGAATGGAATGGAATCGAATGGAATAGAATGGAATCGAATGGAATGGAATGGAATAGAATGGAATGGAATGGAATGGAATGGAGTGGAATCAACCCGAGTAGAACAGAATGGAATCGAATGGAATGGAATGGAATGGAATGGAATGGAATGGAATGGAATGGAATGGAATGGAATGGAATCGAATGGAATGGAATCGAATGGAATGGAATGGAATGGAATGGAATCAACCCAAGTAGAATGGAATGGATAGGAATGGAATGGAATGGAATGGAATGGAATGGAATCGAATCGAATGGAACGCAATAGAATGGAATGGAATGGAATGGAATGGAATGGAATGGAATGGAATGGAATGGAATCAATCCGAGTAGAATGGAATGGAATGGAATTCAATGTAACCGAAAGGAATTGAATCAACCCATGTGGAACGGAACGGGATGGGACGGGACGGGACGGGATGGGACGGGTCGGGATGGGACGGAATGGAACGGAACGGAATGGCATGGAATCAACCCGAGTAGAATGGAATGGAATGGAATGGAATGGAAGGGAAAGGAATAGAATAGAATAGAATGGAATTGAACCAACCCGCGTGGAACGGAATGGAACGTAACGGAAACGAGCGGAACGGAATGGAAAGGAATCAACCCGAGTAAAACGGCACGGGACGGGACGGGACGGGACGGGACGGGACGTGTCGGGACGGAACGGAACGGAACGGAACTCAATGGATTCAAGCCGAGTAGAACGGAATGGAATGGAATGGAATGGAATGGAATGGAATGGAATGGAATGGAATGGAATGGAATGGAATGGAATGGAATGGAATGGAATGGAAATCAACCTGAGTAGAACGGAATGGAATGGAATGGAATGGAATTGAATGGAATGGAATGGAATGGAATGAACCCGAGTGGAATGGAATGGAATGGAATGGAATGGAATGGAATGATGAACCCGAGTAGAATGGAATGGTTTGGAATGAAATGGAATGGAATGGAATGGAATGGAATCGAATGGAATGGAATGGAATGGAATGGAATGGAATGGAATGGAATGGAATGCAATGGAATGGAATAAACCCGAGTAGAACGGAATGGGTTGGAATGGAAAGGAATGGAATGGAATGGAATGGAATGGAATGGAATGGAATCAACCCGAGTAGAACGGAATGGAATGGAATGGAATGGAATGGGATGGAATGGAATCGAATGATATCGAATTGAATCGAATGGAATGGAATGGAATAGAATGGAATCAACCCGAGTGGAACGGAATGGAATAGAATGGAATGGAATGGAATGGAATGGAATGGAATGGAATGGAATGGAATTGAATGGATTCTAACGGAATCGAATGGAATGCAATGGAATGGAATGGAATGGAATTGAATGGAATGGAATGGAACGGAATGAAATGGAATCAACCCGAGTAGAATGGAATGGATTGGAATGGAATGGAATGGAATGGAATGGAATCGAATGGAATCGAATGGAGACGAATGGAATGGAATGGAATGGAATGGAATCAACCAGAGTAGAATGGAATGTATTGGAATGGAATGGAATGGAATGGAATGGAATGGAATGGAATGGAATCGAATGGAATGGAATGGAATGGAATGGAATGGAATGGAATGGAATTTAATGGAATCAATCAGAGTAGAACGGAATGGAATGGAATGGAATGGAATGGAATGGAATGGAATTCAATGGAATAGAATGGAATGGAAGGGAATGGAATGGAATGGAATGGAATCGAATGGAATCAAATGGAATCGAACGGAATGGAATGGAATAGAATGGAATCAACCCGAGTAGAACTGAATGGAATGGAATGGAATGGAATGGAATGGAATGGAATGGAATGGAATGGAATGGAATGGAATGGAATGGAATGGAATGGAATGGAATAGAATGGAATCAACCCGAGTAGAATGGAATGGATTGGAATGGAAAGGAATGGAATGGAATGGAATGGAATGGAATGGAATGGAATGGAATGGAATGGAATCAATCCGAGTAGAATGGAATGGAATGGAATTCAATGTAACCGAAAGGAATTGAATCAACCCATGTGGAACGGAACGGGATGGGACGGGACGGGACGTGATGGGACGGGTCAGGATGGGACGGAATGGAACGGAACGGAATGGCATGGAATCAACCCGAGTAGAATGGAATGGAATGGAATGGAATGGAATGGAAAGGAATAGAATAGAATAGAATGGAATTGAACCAACCCGCGTGGAACGGAATGGAACGCAACGGAAACAAGCGGAACGGAATGGAAAGGAATCAACCCGAGTAAAACGGCATGGGACGGGACGGGACGGGACGGGACGGAACGGAACCAAACTCAATGGAATCAACCCGAGTAGAACGGAATGGAGTAAATGGAAAGGAATGGAATGGAATGGAATGGAATGGAATGGAATGGAATGGAATGGAATGGAAATCAAACCGAGTAGAACGGAATGGAATGGAATGGAATGGAATGGAATGGAATGGAATGGAATGGAATGGAATGGAATGGAATGGAATGGAATTGAATGGAATGGAATGGAATGAGCCCGAGTGGAATGGAATGGAATGGAATGGAATGGAGTGGAATGGAATGGAATGGAATGATCAACCCGAGTGGAATGGAATGGAATGGAATGGAATGGAATGGAATGGAATGGAGTGGAAGCAACCCGAGTAGAACGGAATGGAATGGAATGGAATGGAATAGAATGGAATGGAATGGAATGGAATGGAATGGAATGGAATTCAATGGAATAGAATGGAATGGAATGGAATGGAATAAAATGAAATGGAATGGAATGGAATCGAATGGAATAGAATGGAATCGAATGGAATGGAATGGAATAGAATGGAATGGAATGGAATGGAATGGAGTGGAATCAACCCGAGTAGAACAGAATGGAATCGAATGGAATGGAATGGAATGGAATGGAATGGAATGGAATGGAATGGAATGGAATGGAATGGAATGGAATGGAATGGAATGGAATGGAATTGAATGGAATGGAAAGGAATGAGCCCGAGTGGAATGGAATGGAATGGAATGGAATGGAATGGAATGGAATGGAATGGAATGGAATGATCAACCCGAGTGGAATGGAATGGAATGGAATGGAATGGAATGGAATGGAATGGAGTGGAAGCAACCCGAGTAGAACGGAATGGAATGGAATGGAATGGAATAGAATGGAATGGAATGGAATGGAATGGAATGGAATGGAATTCAATGGAATAGAATGGAATGGAATGGAATGGAATAAAATGAAATGGAATGGAATGGAATCGAATGGAATAGAATGGAATCGAATGGAATGGAATGGAATAGAATGGAATGGAATGGAATGGAATGGAGTGGAATCAACCCGAGTAGAACAGAATGGAATCGAATGGAATGGAATGGAATGGAATGGAATGGAATGGAATGGAATGGAATGGAATGGAATGGAATCGAATGGAATGGAATCGAATGGAATGGAATGGAATGGAATGGAATCAACCCAAGTAGAATGGAATGGATAGGAATGGAATGGAATGGAATGGAATGGAATCGAATCGAATGGAACGCAATAGAATGGAATGGAATGGAATGGAATGGAATGGAATGGAATGGAATGGAATGGAATCAATCCGAGTAGAATGGAATGGAATGGAATTCAATGTAACCGAAAGGAATTGAATCAACCCATGTGGAACGGAACGGGATGGGACGGGACGGGACGGGATGGGACGGGTCGGGATGGGACGGAATGGAACGGAACGGAATGGCATGGAATCAACCCGAGTAGAATGGAATGGAATGGAATGGAATGGAAGGGAAAGGAATAGAATAGAATAGAATGGAATTGAACCAACCCGCGTGGAACGGAATGGAACGTAACGGAAACGAGCGGAACGGAATGGAAAGGAATCAACCCGAGTAAAACGGCACGGGACGGGACGGGACGGGACGGGACGGGACGTGTCGGGACGGAACGGAACGGAACGGAACTCAATGGATTCAAGCCGAGTAGAACGGAATGGAATGGAATGGAATGGAATGGAATGGAATGGAATGGAATGGAATGGAATGGAATGGAATGGAATGGAATGGAATGGAATGGAAATCAACCTGAGTAGAACGGAATGGAATGGAATGGAATGGAATTGAATGGAATGGAATGGAATGGAATGAACCCGAGTGGAATGGAATGGAATGGAATGGAATGGAATGGAATGGAATGATGAACCCGAGTAGAATGGAATGGTTTGGAATGAAATGGAATGGAATGGAATGGAATGGAATCGAATGGAATGGAATGGAATGGAATGGAATGGAATGGAATGGAATGGAATGGAATGGAATGGAATGGAATGGAATAAACCCGAGTAGAACGGAATGGGTTGGAATGGAAAGGAATGGAATGGAATGGAATGGAATGGAATGGAATGGAATGGAATCAACCCGAGTAGAACGGAATGGAATGGAATGGAATGGAATGGGATGGAATGGAATCGAATGATATCGAATTGAATCGAATGGAATGGAATGGAATAGAATGGAATCAACCCGAGTGGAACGGAATGGAATAGAATGGAATGGAATGGAATGGAATGGAATGGAATGGAATGGAATGGAATTGAATGGATTCTAACGGAATCGAATGGAATGCAATGGAATGGAATGGAATGGAATTGAATGGAATGGAATGGAACGGAATGAAATGGAATCAACCCGAGTAGAATGGAATGGATTGGAATGGAATGGAATGGAATGGAATGGAATCGAATGGAATCGAATGGAGACGAATGGAATGGAATGGAATGGAATGGAATCAACCAGAGTAGAATGGAATGTATTGGAATGGAATGGAATGGAATGGAATGGAATGGAATGGAATGGAATCGAATGGAATGGAATGGAATGGAATGGAATGGAATGGAATGGAATTTAATGGAATCAATCAGAGTAGAACGGAATGGAATGGAATGGAATGGAATGGAATGGAATGGAATTCAATGGAATAGAATGGAATGGAAGGGAATGGAATGGAATGGAATGGAATCGAATGGAATCAAATGGAATCGAACGGAATGGAATGGAATAGAATGGAATCAACCCGAGTAGAACTGAATGGAATGGAATGGAATGGAATGGAATGGAATGGAATGGAATGGAATGGAATGGAATGGAATGGAATGGAATGGAATGGAATGGAATGGAATGGAATGGAATGGAATAGAATGGAATCAACCCGAGTAGAATGGAATGGATTGGAATGGAAAGGAATGGAATGGAATGGAATGGAATGGAATGGAATGGAATGGAATGGAATGGAATCAATCCGAGTAGAATGGAATGGAATGGAATTCAATGTAACCGAAAGGAATTGAATCAACCCATGTGGAACGGAACGGGATGGGACGGGACGGGACGTGATGGGACGGGTCAGGATGGGACGGAATGGAACGGAACGGAATGGCATGGAATCAACCCGAGTAGAATGGAATGGAATGGAATGGAATGGAATGGAAAGGAATAGAATAGAATAGAATGGAATTGAACCAACCCGCGTGGAACGGAATGGAACGCAACGGAAACAAGCGGAACGGAATGGAAAGGAATCAACCCGAGTAAAACGGCATGGGACGGGACGGGACGGGACGGGACGGGACGGAACGGAACGGAACCAAACTCAATGGAATCAACCCGAGTAGAACGGAATGGAGTAAATGGAAAGGAATGGAATGGAATGGAATGGAATGGAATGGAATGGAATGGAATGGAATGGAATGGAATGGAATGGAATGGAATGGAAATCAAACCGAGTAGAACGGAATGGAATGGAATGGAATGGAATGGAATGGAATGGCATGGAATTGAATGGAATGGAATGGAATGAGCCCGAGTGGAATGGAAATGAATGGAATGGAATGGAATGGAATGGAATGGAATGGAATGGAATGGAATGGAATGATCAACCCGAGTGGAATGGAATGGAATGGAATGGAATGGAATGGAATGGAATGGAGTGGAATCAACCCGAGTAGAATGGAATGGAAAGGAATGGAATGGAATGGAATGGAATAGAATGGAATGGAATGGAATGGAATGGAATGGAATGGAATGGAATTCAATGGAATAGAATGGAATGGAATGGAATGGAATAAAATGAAATGGAATGGAATGGAATCGAATGGAATAGAATGGAATCGAATGGAATGGAGTGGAATAGAATGGAATGGAATGGAATGGAATGGAGTGGAATTAACCCGAGTAGAACAGAATGGAATGGAATGGAATGGAATGGAATGGAATGGAATGGAATGGAATGGAATGGAATGGAGTGGAATCGAATGGAATCGAATGGAATGGAATGGAATGGAATGGAATCAACCCAAGTAGAATGGAATGGATTGGAATGGAATGGAATGGAATGGAATGGAATCGAATCGAATGGAACGCAATGGAATGGAATGGAATGGAATGGAATGGAATGGAATGGAATGGAATGGAATCAATCCGAGTAGAATGGAATGGAATGGAATTCAATGTAACCGAAAGGAATTGAATCAACCCATGTGGAACGGAACGGGATGGCACGGGTCAGCATGGGACGGAATGGAACGGAACGGAATGGCATGGAATCAACCCGAGTAGAATGGAATGGAATGGAATGGAATGGAAGGGAAAGGAATAGAATGGAATTGAACCAACCCGCGTGGAACGGAATGGAACGTAACGGAAACGAGCGGAACGGAATGGAAAGGAATCAACCCGAGTAAAACGGCACGGGACGGGACGGGACGGGACGGGACGGGACGGGACGTGTCGGGACGGAACGGAACGGAACGGAACTCAATGGATTCAAGCCGAGTAGAACGGAATGGAATGGAATGGAATGGAATGGAATGGAATGGAATGCAATGGAATGGAAATCAACCTGAGTAGAACGGAATGGAATGGAATGGAATGGAAATCAACCTGAGTAGAACGGAATGGAATGGAATGGAATGGAATTGAATGGACTGGAATGGAATGGAATGAACCCGAGTGGAATGGAATGGAATGGAATGGAATGGAATGATGAACCCGACTAGAATGGAATGGTTTGGAATGAAATGGAATGGAATGGAATGGAATTCAATCGAATGGAATGGAATGGAATGGAATGGAATGGAATGGAATGGAATGGAATGGAATGGAATAAACCCGAGTAGAACGGAATGGGTTGGAATGGAAAGGAATGGAATGGAATGGAATGAAATGGAATGGAATGGAATCAACCCGAGTAGAACGGAATGGAATGGAATGGAATGGAATGGGATGGAATGGAATCGAATGATATCGAATGGAATCGAATGGAATGGAATGGAATAGAATGGAATCAACCCGAGTGGAACGGAATGGAATGGAATGGAATGGAATGGAATGGAATGGAATGGAATGGAATGGAATGGAATGGAATGGAATGGAATGGATTGGAATGGAATGGAATGGAATGGAATGGAATCGAATGGAATCGAATGGAATGGAGTGGAATGGAATGGAATGGAATGGAATGGAATGGAATGGAATGGAATGGAATCAACCCGAGTAGAACGGAATGGAATGGAATGGAATGGAATGGAATGGAATGGAATGGAATGGAATGGAATGGAATGGAATGGAATGGAATGGAATGGAATGGAATGGAATGGAATGGAATTCCATGGAATGGAATGGAATGGAATTCCATGGAATGGAATGGAATGGAATCGAATGCAATCGAATGGAGACGAATGGAATGGAATGGAATGGAATGGAATGGAATGGAATCAACCAGAGTAGAATGGAATGTATTGGAATGGAATGGAATGGAATGGAATGGAATGGAATGGAATGGAATGGAATGGAATGGAATCGAATGGAATGGAATGGAATGGAATGGAATGGAATCAACCCAAGTAGAATGGAATGTATTGGAATGGAATGGAATGGAATGGAATGGAATGGAATGGAATGGAATGGAATGGAATGGAATGGAATGGAATGGAATGGAATGGAATGGAATCGAATGGAATGGAATGGAATGGAATGGAATGGAATGGAATTTAATGGAATCAATTAGAGTAGAACAGAATGGAATGGAATGGAATGGAATGGAATGGAATGGAATGGAATGGAATTCAATGGAATAGAATGGAATGGAAGGGAATGGAATGGAATGGAATGGAATCGAATGGAATCAAATGGAATCGAACGGAATGGAATGGAATAGAATGGAATCAACCCGAGTAGAACGGAATGGAATGGAATGGAATGGAATGGAATGGAATCGAATGGAATGGAATGGAATGGAATTTAATGGAATGGAATGGAATGCAATGGAATGGAATGGAATGGAATGGAATGGAATGGAATGGAATGGAATAGAATGGAATCAACCCGAGTAGAATGGAATGGATTGGAATGGAAAGGAATGGAATGGAATGGAATGGAATGGAATGGAATGGAATGGAATGGAATCAATCCGAGTAGAATGGAATGGAATGGAATTCAATGTAACCGAAAGGAATTGAATCAACCCATGTGGAACGGAACGGGATGGGACGGGACGGGACGTGATGGGACGGGTCGGGATGGGACGGAATGGAACGGAACGGAATGGCATGGAATCAACCCGAGTAGAATGGAATGGAATGGAATGGAATGGAATGGAAAGGAATAGAATAGAATAGAATGGAATTGAACCAACCCGCGTGGAATGGAATGGAACGCAACGGAAACAAGCGGAACGGAATGGAAAGGAATCAACCCGAGTAAAACGGCACGGGACGGGACAGGACGGGACGGGACGGGACGGAACGGAACGGAACCAAACTCAATGGAATCAACCCGAGTAGAACGGAATGGAGTAAATGGAAAGGAATGGAATAGAATGGAATGGAATGGAATGGAATGGAATGGAATGGAATGGAATGGAATGGAATGGAATGGAATGGAATGGAATCGAATGGAATGGAATGGAATGGAAATCAAACCGAGTAGAACGGAATGGAATGGAATGGAATGGAATGGAATGGAATGGAATGGAATGGAATGGAATGGAATGGAATGGCATGGAATTGAATGGAATGGAATGGAATGAGCCCGAGTGGAATGGAATGGAATGGAATGGAATGGAATGGAATGGAATGGAATGGAATGGAATGATCAACCCGAGTGGAATGGAATGGAATGGAATGGAATGGAATGGAGTGGAATCAACCCGAGTAGAACGGAATGGAATGGAATGGAATGGAATGGAATGGAATGGAATGGAATGGAATGGAATGGAATGGAATGGAATGGAATGGAATGGAATTCAATGGAATAGAATGGAATGGAATGGAGTGGAATGGAATGTAATGTAATGGAATGGAATGGAATGGAATGGAATCAACCCGAGTAGAACGGAATGGAATGGAATGGAATGGAATGGAATGGAATGGAATGGAATGGAATGGAATGGAATGGAATTCCATGGAATGGAATGGAATGGAATCGAATGGAATCGAATGGAGACGAATGGAATGGAATGGAATGGAATGGAATGGAATCAACCAGAGTAGAATGGAATGTATTGGAATGGAATGGAATGGAATGGAATGGAATGGAATGGAATGGAATGGAATCGAATGGAATGGAATGGAATGGAATCGAATGGAATGGAATTTAATGGAATCAATCAGAGTAGAACGGAATGGAATGGAATGGAATGGAATGGAATGGAATGGAATTCAATGGAATAGAATGGAATGGAAGGGAATGGAATGGAATGGAATGGAATCGAATGGAATCAAATGTAATCGAGCGGAATGGAATGGAATAGAATGGAATCAACCCGAGTAGAACGGAATGGAATGGAATGGAATGGAATGGAATGGAATCGAATGGAATGGAATGGAATGGAATGAAATGGAATGGAATGGAATGGAATGGAATGGAATGGAATGGAATGGAATGGAATGGAATGGAATGGAATGGAATGGAATAGAATGGAATCAACCCGAGTAGAATGGAATGGATTGGAATGGAAAGGAATGGAATGGAATGGAATGGAATGGAATGGAATGGAATGGAATGGAATGGAATGGAATCAATCCGAGTAGAATGGAATGGAATGGAATTCAATGTAACCGAAAGGAATTGAATCAACCCATGTGGAACGGAACGGGATGGGACGGGACGGGACGTGATGGGACGGGTCGGGATGGGACGGAATGGAACGGAACGGAATGGCATGGAATCAACCCGAGTAGAATGGAATGGAATGGAATGGAATGGAAGGGAAAGGAATAGAATAGAATAGAATGGAATTGAACCAACCCGCGTGGAATGGAATGGAACGCAACGGAAACGAGCGGAACGGAATTGAAAGGAATCAACCTGAGTAAAACGGCACGGGACGGGACGGGACGGGACGGGACGGGACGGGACGGAACCAAACTCAATGGAATCAACCCGAGTAGAACGGAATGGAGTAAATGGAAAGGAATGGAATGGAATGGAATGGAATGGAATGGAATGGAATGGAAATCAAATCGAGTAGAACGGATTGGAATGGAATGGAATGGAATGGAATGGAATGGAATGGAATGGAATTGAATGGAATGGAATGGAATGAGCCCGAGTGGAACGGAATGGAATGGAATGGAATGGAATGGAATGGAATGGAATGGAATGGAATGGAATGATCAACCCGAGTGGAATGGAATGGAATGGAATGGAATGGAATGGAATGGAATGGAGTGGAATCAACCCGAGTAGAACGGAATGGAATGGAATGGAATGGAATGGAATGGAATGGAATGGAATGGAATGGAATGGAATGGAATGGAATTCAATGGAATAGAATGGAATGGAATGGAATGGAATAAAATGAAATGGAATGGAATGGAATCGAATGGAATAGAATGGAATCGAATAGAATGAAATGGAATATAATGGAATGGAATGGAATGGAATGGAGTGGAATCGAGTGGAATGGAATGGAATGGAATGGAATGGAATGGAATGGAATGGAATGGAATGGAATCAACCCGAGTAGAATGGAATGGATTGGAATGGAATGGAATGGAATGGAATCGAATGGAATCGAATGGAATGGAATGGAATGGAATGGAATGGAATGGAATGGAATGAAATGGAGTGGAATGGAATCAACCCGAGTAGAACGGAATGGAATGGAATGGAATGGAATGGGATGGAATGGAATCGAATGATATCGAATGGAATCGAATGGAATTGAATGGAATAGAATGGAATCAACCCGAGTGGAACGGAATGGATTGGAATGGAATAGAATGGAATGGAATGGAATGGAATGGAATAGAATGGAATGGAATGGAATGGAATGGAATGGAATGGAATGGAATGGAATGGAAAGGAATGGAATCGAATGGAATCGAATGGAATGCAATGGAATGGAATGGAATGGAATGGAATGGAATGGAATGGAATGGAATGGAATGGAATGGAATGGAATGGAATCAACCCGAATAGAACGGAATGGAATGGAGTGGAATGGAATGGAATGGAATGGAATGGAATGGAATGGAATGGAATGGAATAGAATCGAATGGAATAGAATGGAATCGAATGGAATCGAATGGAATGGAATGGAATAGAATGGAATCAACCCGAGTAGAACGGAATGGAATGGAATGGAATGGAATGGAATGGAATGGAATGGAATCAACACGAGTACAATGGAATGGATTGGAATGGAATGGAATGGAATGGAATGGAATGGAATGGAATCGAATGGAATCGAAAGGAATAGATTGGAATGGAATGGAATGGAATGGAATGGAATGGAATGGAATGGAATGGAATGGAATGGAATGGAATGGAATGGAATCAATCCGAGTAGAATGGAATGGAATGGAGTTCAATGTAACCGAAAGGAATTGAATCAACCCATGTGGAACGGAACGGGATGGGACGGGACGGGACGGGATGGGACGGGTCGGGATGGGACGGAATGGAACGGAATGGAATGGCATGGAATCAACCCGAGTAGAATGGAATGGAATGGAATGGAATGGAAGGGAAAGGAATAGAATAGAATAGAATGGAATTGAACCAACCCGCGTGGAACGGAATGGAACGCAACGGAAACGAGCGGAACGGAATTGAAAGGAATCAACCTGAGTAAAACGGCACGGGACGGGACGGGACGGGACGGGACGGGACGGGACGGAACCAAACTCAATGGAATCAACCCGAGTAGAACGGAATGGAGTAAATGGAAAGGAATGGAATGGAATGGAATGGAATGGAATGGAATGGAATGGAATGGAATGGAATGGAATCGAATGGAATGGAATGGAATGGAATGGAATCGAATGGAATGGAATGGAATCGAATGGAATGGAATGGAATGGAATGGAATGGAATGGAATGGAATGGAATCGAACGGAATCGAATGGAATAGAATGGAATATAATGGAATGGAATGGAATGGAATGGAATGGAATGGAGTCAACCCGAGTAGAATGGAATGGATTGGAATGGAATGGAATGGAAAGTAATGGAATGGAATGGAAGGGAATGGAATGGAATGGAATGGAATGGAATGGAATGGAATGGAATGGAATGGAATGGAATGGAATCAACCCGAGTAGAACTAAATGGAATGGAAAGGAATGGAATTGAATGGAATGGAATGGAATTCAATGGAGTAGAATGGAATGGAATAGAATGGAATGGAATGGAATGGAATGGAATGGAATGGAATGGAATGGAATGGAATGGAATGGAATGGAATGGAATGGAATGGAATGGAATGGAATAGAATGGAATCAACCCGACTAGAATGGAATGGAATGGAATGGAATGGAATGGAATGGAATGGAATGGAATGGAATGGAATCGAATGGAATGGAATGGAATGGAATGGAATGGAATGGAATGGAATGGAATGGAATGGAATGGAATGGAATCCACCCGAGTAGAATGGAATGGATTGGAATGGAATGGAAAGGAATGGAATGGAATCGAGTGGAATCGAATGGAATGGAATGGAATGGAATGGAATGGAATGGAATGGAATGGAATGGAATCAACCCGAGTAGAATGGAATGGATTGGAATGGAATGGAATGGAATGGAAACGTATGGAATCGAAAGAAATGGAATGGAATGGAATGGAAAGAAATGGAATGGAATGGAATCAACCCGAGTAGAACGGAATGGAATGGAATGGAATGGAATGGGATGGAATGGAATCGAATGATATCGAATGGAATCGAATGGAATGGAATGGAATAGAATGGAATCAACCCGAGTGGAATGGAATGGAATGGAATGGAATGGAATGGAATGGAATGGAATGGAATGGAATGGAATGGAATGGAATCTAACAGAATCGAATGGAATGCAATGGAATGGAATGGAATGGAATGGAATGGAATGGAATGGAATGAAATGGAATGGAATGGAATCAACCCGAGTAGAATGGAAAGGATTGGAATGGAATGGAATTGAATGGAATGGAATCGAATGGAATCGAATGGAATGGAGTGGAATGGAATGGAATGGAATGGGATGGAATGGAATGGAATGGAATGGAATCAACCCGAGTAGAACGGAATTGAATGGAATGGAATGGAATGGAATGGAATGGAATGGAATGGAATGGAATGGAATGGAATGGAATGGAATTCCATGGAATGGAATGGAATGGAATCGAATGGAATCGAATGGAGACGAATGGAATGGAATGGAATGGAATGGAATGGAATCAACCAGAGTAGAATGGAATGTATTGGAATGGAATGGAATGGAATGGAATGGAATGGAATGGAATGGAATGGAATCGAATGGAATGGAATGGAATGGAATGGAATGGAATGGAATGGAATTTAATGGAATCAATCAGAGTAGAACGGAACGGAATGGAATGGAATGGAATGGAATGGAATTCAATGGAATAGAATGGAATGGAAGGGAATGGAATGAAATGGAATGGAATGGAATGGAATCAAATGGAATCGAAGGGAATGGAATGGAATAGAATGGAATCAACCCGAGTAGAACGGAATGGAATGGAATGGAATGGAATGGAATGGAATGGAATGGAATGGAATGGAATGGAATGGAATGGAATGGAATGGAATGGAATGGCATAGAATGGAATCAACCCGAGAAGAATGGAATGGATTGGAATGGAAAGGAATGGAATGGAATGGAATGGAATGGAATGGAATGGAATGGAATGGAATGGAATCAATCCGAGTAGAATGGAATGGAATGGAATTCAATGTAACCGAAAGGAATTGAATCAAACCATGTGGAACGGAATGGGATGGGACGGGACGGGACGTGATGGGACGGGTCGGGATGGGACGGAATGGAACGGAACGGAATGGCATGGAATCAACCCGAGTAGAATGGAATGGAATGGAATGGAATGGAATGGAAAGGAATAGAATAGAATAGAATGGAATTGAACCAACCCGCGTGGAACGGAATGGAACGCAACGGAAACGAGCGGAACGGAATGGAAAGGAATCAACCCGAGTAAAACGGCACGGGACGGGACGGGACGGGATGGGACGGGACGGAACGGAACGGAACCAAACTCAATGGAATCAACCCGAGTAGAACGGAATGGAGTAAATGGAAAGGAATGGAATGGAATGGAATGGAATGGAATGGAATGGAATGGAATGGAAATCAAACCGAGTAGAACGGAATGGAATGGAATGGAATGGAATGGAATGGAATGGAATGGAATGGAATGGAATGGAATGGAATGGAATGGAATTGAATGGAATGGAATGGAATGAGCCCGAGTGGAATGGAATGGAATGGAATGGAATGGAATGGAATGGAATGGAATGGAATGATCAACCCGAGTGGAATGGAATGGAATGGAATGGAATGGAATGGAATGGAATGGAGTGGAATCAACCCGAGTAGAACGGAATGGAATGGAATGGAATGGAATAGAATGGAATGGAATGGAATGGAATGGAATGGAATGGAATGGAATGGAATTCAATGGAATAGAATGGAATGGAATGGAATGGAATAAAATGAAATGGAATGGAATGGAATCGAATGGAATAGAATGGAATCGAATGGAATGGAATGGAATAGAATGGAATGGAATGGAATGGAATGGAGTGGAATCAACCCGAGTAGAACAGAATGGAATGGAATGGAATGGAATGGAATGGAATGGAATGGAATGGAATGGAATGGAATGGAATGGAATGGAATGGAATTGAATGGAATGGAATGGAATGAGCCCGAGTGGAATGGAATGGAATGGAATGGAATGGAATGGAATGGAATGTAATGGAATGATCAACCCGAGTGGAATGGAATGGAATGGAATGGAATGGAATGGAATGGAATGGAATGGAATGGAGTGGAAGCAACCCGAGTAGAACGGAATGGAATGGAATGGAATGGAATAGAATGGAATGGAATGGAATGGAATGGAATGGAATGGAATGGAATTCAATGGAATAGAATGGAATGGAATGGAATGGAATAAAATGAAATGGAATGGAATGGAATCGAATGGAATAGAATGGAATCGAATGGAATGGAATGGAATAGAATGGAATGGAATGGAATGGAATGGAGTGGAATCAACCCGAGTAGAACAGAATGGAATCGAATGGAATGGAATGGAATGGAATGGAATGGAATGGAATGGAATGGAATGGAATGGAATGGAATGGAATCGAATGGAATGGAATCGAATGGAATGGAATGGAATGGAATGGAATCAACCCAAGTAGAATGGAATGGATAGGAATGGAATGGAATGGAATGGAATGGAATCGAATCGAATGGAACGCAATGGAATGGAATGGAATGGAATGGAATGGAATGGAATGGAATGGAATCAATCCGAGTAGAATGGAATGGAATGGAATTCAATGTAACCGAAAGGAATTGAATCAACCCATGTGGAACGGAACAGGATGGGACGGGACGGGACGGGATGGGACGGGTCGGGATGGGACGGAATGGAACGGAACGGAATGGCATGGAATCAACCCGAGTAGAATGGAATGGAATGGAATGGAATGGAAGGGAAAGGAATAGAATAGAATAGAATGGAATTGAACCAACCCGCGTGGAACGGAATGGAACGTAACGGAAACGAGCGGAACGGAATGGAAAGGAATCAACCCGAGTAAAACGGCACGGGACGGGACGGGACGGGACGGGACGGGACGTGTCGGGACGGAACGGAACGGAACGGAACTCAATGGATTCAAGCCGAGTAGAACGGAATGGAATGGAATGGAATGGAATGGAATGGAATGGAATGGAATGGAATGGAATGGAATGGAATGGAATGGAAATCAACCTGAGTAGAACGGAATGGAATGGAATGGAATGGAATGGAATGGAATGGAATGGAATGGAATGAACCCGAGTGGAATGGAATGGAATGGAATGGAATGGAATGGAATGATGAACCCGAGTAGAATGGAATGGTTTGGAATGAAATGGAATGGAATGGAATGGAATGGAATCGAATGGAATGGAATGGAATGGAATGGAATGGAATGGAATGGAATGGAATGGAATGGAATAAACCCGAGTAGAACGGAATGGGTTGGAATGGAAAGGAATGGAATGGAATGGAATGGAATGGAATGGAATGGAATCAACCCGAGTAGAACGGAATGGAATGGAATGGAATGGAATGGGATGGAATGGAATCGAATGATATCGAATTGAATCGAATGGAATGGAATGGAATAGAATGGAATCAACCCGAGTGGAACGGAATGGAATGGAATGGAATGGAATGGAATGGAATGGAATGGAATGGAATGGAATGGAATGGAATGGAATGGAATGGAATCTAACGGAATCGAATGGAATGCAATGGAATGGAATGGAATGGAATTGAATGGAATGGAATGGAATGGAATGAAATGGAATCAACCCGAGTAGAATGGAATGGATTGGAATGGAATGGAATGGAATGGAATGGAATCGAATGGAATCGAATGGAATGGAGTGGAATGGAATGGAATGGAATGGAATCGAATGGAATCGAATGGAGACGAATGGAATGGAATGGAATGGAATGGAATCAACCAGAGTAGAATGGAATGTATTGGAATGGAATGGAATGGAATGGAATGGAATGGAATGGAATGGAATGGAATGGAATGGAATGGAATGGAATTTAATGGAATCAATCAGAGTAGAACGGAATGGAATGGAATGGAATGGAATGGAATGGAATTCAATGGAATAGAATGGAATGGAAGGGAATGGAATGGAATGGAATGGAATCGAATGGAATCAAATGGAATCGAACGGAATGGAATGGAATAGAATGGAATCAACCCGAGTAGAACGGAATGGAATGGAATGGAATGGAATGGAATGGAATGGAATCGAATGGAATGGAATGGAATGGAATGGAATGGAATGGAATGGAATGGAATGGAATGGAATGGAATGGAATGGAATGGAATAGAATGGAATCAACCCGAGTAGAATGGAATGGATTGGAATGGAAAGGAATGGAATGGAATGGAATGGAATGGAATGGAATGGAATGGAATGGAATGGAATGGAATGGAATCAATCCGAGTAGAATGGAATGGAATGGAATTCAATGTAACCGAAAGGAATTGAATCAACCCATGTGGAACGGAACGGGATGGGACGGGACGGGACGTGATGGGACGGGTCAGGATGGGACGGAATGGAACGGAACGGAATGGCATGGAATCAACCCGAGTAGAATGGAATGGAATGGAATGGAATGGAATGGAAAGGAATAGAATAGAATAGAATGGAATTGAACCAACCCGCGTGGAACGGAATGGAACGCAACGGAAACAAGCGGAACGGAATGGAAAGGAATCAACCCGAGTAAAACGGCATGGGACGGGACGGGACGGGACGGGACGGGACGGAACGGAACGGAACCAAACTCAATGGAATCAACCCGAGTAGAACGGAATGGAGTAAATGGAAAGGAATGGAATGGAATGGAATGGAATGGAATGGAATGGAATGGAATGGAATGGAATGGAATGGAATGGAAATCAAACCGAGTAGAACGGAATGGAATGGAATGGAATGGAATGGAATGGAATGGCATGGAATTGAATGGAATGGAATGGAATGAGCCCGAGTGGAATGGAATGGAATGGAATGGAATGGAATGGAATGGAATGGAATGGAATGGAATGGAATGATCAACCCGAGTGGAATGGAATGGAATGGAATGGAATGGAATGGAATGGAATGGAATGGAATGGAGTGGAATCAACCCGAGTAGAACGGAATGGAAAGGAATGGAATGGAATGGAATGGAATAGAATGGAATGGAATGGAATGGAATGGAATGGAATGGAATTCAATGGAATAGAATGGAATGGAATGGAATGGAATAAAATGAAATGGAATGGAATGGAATCGAATGGAATAGAATGGAATCGAATGGAATGGAGTGGAATAGAATGGAATGGAATGGAATGGAATGGAGTGGAATCAACCCGAGTAGAACAGAATGGAATGGAATGGAATGGAATGGAATGGAATGGAATGGAATGGAATGGAATTGAATGGAATGGAGTGGAATCGAATGGAATCGAATGGAATGGAATGGAATGGAATGGAATCAACCCAAGTAGAATGGAATGGATTGGAATGGAATGGAATGGAATGGAATGGAATCGAATCGAATGGAACGCAATGGAACGGAATGGAATGGAATGGAATGGAATGGAATGGAATGGAATCAATCCGAGTAGAATGGAATGGAATGGAATTCAATGTAACCGAAAGGAATTGAATCAACCCATGTGGAATGGAACGGGATGGCACGGGTCGGGATGGGACGGAATGGAACGGAACGGAATGGCATGGAATCAACCCGAGTAGAATGGAATGGAATGGAATGGAATGGAAGGGAAAGGAATAGAATGGAATTGAACCAACCCGCGTGGAACGGAATGGAACGTAACGGAAACGAGCGGAACGGAATGGAAAGGAATCAACCCGAGTAAAACGGCACGGGACGGGACGGGACGGGACGGGACGGGACGGGACGTGTCGGGACGGAACGGAACGGAACGGAACTCAATGGATTCAAGCCGAGTAGAACGGAATGGAATGGAATGGAATGGAATGGAATGGAATGGAATGCAATGGAATGGAAATCAACCTGAGTAGAACGGAATGGAATGGAATGGAATGGAAATCAACCTGAGTAGAACGGAATGGAATGGAATGGAATGGAATTGAATGGACTGGAATGGAATGGAATGAACCCGAGTGGAATGGAATGGAATGGAATGGAATGGAATGATGAACCCGAGTAGAATGGAATGGTTTGGAATGAAATGGAATGGAATGGAATGGAATTCAATCGAATGGAATGGAATGGAATGGAATGGAATGGAATGGAATGGAATGGAATGGAATGGAATGGAATGGAATGGAATGGAATGGAATAAACCCGAGTAGAACGGAATGGGTTGGAATGGAAAGGAATGGAATGGAATGGAATGAAATGGAATGGAATGGAATCAACCCGAGTAGAACGGAATGGAATGGAATGGAATGGAATGGGATGGAATGGAATCGAATGATATCGAATGGAATCGAATGGAATGGAATGGAATAGAATGGAATCAACCCGAGTGGAACGGAATGGAATGGAATGGAATGGAATGGAATGGAATGGAATGGAATGGAATGGAATGGAATGGATTGGAATGGAATGGAATGGAATGGAATGGAATCGAATGGAATCGAATGGAATGGAGTGGAATGGAATGGAATGGAATGGAATGGAATCAACCCGAGTAGAACGGAATGGAATGGAATGGAATGGAATGGAATGGAATGGAATGGAATGGAATGGAATGGAATGGAATGGAATGGAATTCCATGGAATGGAATGGAATGGAATCGAATGCAATCGAATGGAGACGAATGGAATGGAATGGAATGGAATGGAATGGAATGGAATGGAATGGAATGGAATGGAATAAACCCGAGTAGAACGGAATGGGTTGGAATGGAAAGGAATGGAATGGAATGGAATGAAATGGAATGGAATGGAATCAACGCGAGTAGAACGGAATGGAATGGAATGGAATGGAATGGGATGGAATGGAATCGAATGATATCGAATGGAATCGAATGGAATGGAATGGAATAGAATGGAATCAACCCGAGTGGAACGGAATGGAATGGAATGGAATGGAATGGAATGGAATGGAATGGAATGGAATGGAATGGAATGGAATGGAATGGAATGGAATGGAATCTAACGGAATCGAATGGAATGCAATGGAATGGAATGGAATGGAATGGAATGGAATGGAATGGAATGGAATGGAATGGAATGGAATGGAATGGAATCAACCCGAGTAGAATGGAATGGATTGGAATGGAATGGAATGGAACGGAATGGAATCGAATGGAATCGAATGGAATGGAGTGGAATGGAATGTAATGTAATGGAATGGAATGGAATGGAATGGAATCAACCCGAGTAGAACGGAATGGAATGGAATGGAATGGAATGGAATGGAATGGAATGGAATGGAATGGAATGGAATGGAATGGAATGGAATTCCATGGAATGGAATGGAATGGAATCGAATGGAATCGAATGGAGACGAATGGAATGGAATGGAATGGAATGGAATGGAATCAACCAGAGTAGAATGGAATGTATTGGAATGGAATGGAATGGAATGGAATGGAATGGAATGGAATGGAATCGAATGGAATGGAATGGAATGGAATCGAATGGAATGGAATTTAATGGAATCAATCAGAGTAGAACGGAATGGAATGGAATGGAATGGAATGGAATGGAATGGAATGGAATTCAATGGAATAGAATGGAATGGAAGGGAATGGAATGGAATGGAATGGAATCGAATGGAATCAAATGTAATCGAGCGGAATGGAATGGAATAGAATGGAATCAACCCGAGTAGAACGGAATGGAATGGAATGGAATGGAATGGAATGGAATCGAATGGAATGGAATGGAATGGAATGAAATGGAATGGAATGGAATGGAATGGAATGGAATGGAATGGAATGGAATGGAATGGAATGGAATGGAATAGAATGGAATCAACCCGAGTAGAATGGAATGGATTGGAATGGAAAGGAATGGAATGGAATGGAATGGAATGGAATGGAATGGAATGGAATGGAATGGAATGGAATCAATCCGAGTAGAATGGAATGGAATGGAATTCAATGTAACCGAAAGGAATTGAATCAACCCATGTGGAACGGAACGGGATGGGACGGGACGGGACGTGATGGGACGGGTCGTGATGGGACGGAATGGAACGGAACGGAATGGCATGGAATCAACCCGAGTAGAATGGAATGGAATGGAATGGAATGGAATGGAAAGGAATAGAATAGAATAGAATGGAATTGAACCAACCCGCGTGGAACGGAATGGAACGCAACGGAAACGAGCGGAACGGAATGGAAAGGAATCAACCCGAGTAAAACGGCACGGGACGGGATGGGACGGGACGGGACGGGACGGAACGGAACGGAACCAAACTCAATGGAATCAACCCGAGTAGAACGGAATGGAGTAAATGGAAAGGAATGGAATGGAATGGAATGGAATGGAATGGAATGGAATGGAATGGAATGGAATGGAATGGAATGGAATGGAAATCAAATCGAGTAGAACGGATTGGAATGGAATGGAATGGAATGGAATGGAATGGAATGGAATTGAATGGAATGGAATGGAATGAGCCCGAGTGGAACGGAATGGAATGGAATGGAATGGAATGGAATGGAATGGAATGGAATGGAATGGAATGATCAACCCGAGTGTAATGGAATGGAATGGAATGGAATGGAATGGAATGGAATGGAATGGAATGGAATGGAATGGAATGGAATGGAGTGGAATCAACCCGAGTAGAACGGAATGGAATGGAATGGAATGGAATGGAATGGAATGGAATGGAATGGAATGGAATGGAATGGAATGGAATGGAATTCAATGGAATAGAATGGAATGGAATGGAATGGAATAAAATGAAATGGAATGGAATGGAATCGAATGGAATAGAATGGAATCGAATAGAATGAAATGGAATATAATGGAATGGAATGGAATGGAATGGAGTGGAATCGAGTGGAATGGAATGGAATGGAATGGAATGGAATGGAATGGAATGGAATGGAATGGAATGGAATGGAATCAACCCGAGTAGAATGGAATGGATTGGAATGGAATGGAATGGAATGGAATCGAATGGAATGGAATGGAATGGAATGGAATGGAATGGAATGGAATGGAATGAAATGGAATGGAATGGAATCAACCCGAGTAGAACGGAATGGAATGGAATGGAATTGAATGGGATGGAATGGAATCGAATGATATCGAATGGAATCGAATGGAATTGAATGGAATAGAATGGAATCAACCCGAGTGGAAAGGAATGGAATGGAATGGAATAGAATGGAATGGAATGGAATGGAATGGAATAGAATGGAATGGAATGGAATGGAATGGAATGGAATGGAATGGAATGGAATCGAATGGAATCGAATGGAATGCAATGGAATGGAATGGAATGGAATGGAATGGAATGGAATGGAATGGAATGGAATGGAATGGAATGGAATGGAATCAACCCGAATAGAACGGAATGGAATGGAGTGGAATGGAATGGAATGGAATGGAATGGAATGGAATGGAATGGAATAGAATCGAATGGAATAGAATGGAATCGAATGGAATCGAATGGAATGGAATGGAATAGAATGGAATCAACCCGAGTAGAACAGAATGGAATGGAATGGAATGGAATGGAATGGAATGGAATGGAATGGAATCAACACGAGTACAATGGAATGGATTGGAATGGAATGGAATGGAATGGAATGGAATGGAATGGAATCGAATGGAATCGAAAGGAATAGATTGGAATGGAATGGAATGGCATGGAATTGAATGGAATGGAATGGAATGAGCCCGAGTGGAATGGAATGGAATGGAATGGAATGGAATGGAATGGAATGGAATGGAATGGAATGGAATGGAATGATCAACCCGAGTGGAATGGAATGGAATGGAATGGAATGGAATGGAATGGAGTGGAATCAACCCGAGTAGAACGGAATGGAAAGGAATGGAATGGAATGGAATGGAATAGAATGGAATGGAATGGAATGGAATGGAATGGAATGGAATTCAATGGAATAGAATGGAATGGAATGGAATGGAATAAAATGAAATGGAATGGAATGGAATCGAATGGAATAGAATGGAATCGAATGGAATGGAGTGGAATAGAATGGAATGGAATGGAATGGAATGGAGTGGAATCAACCCGAGTAGAACAGAATGGAATGGAATGGAATGGAATGGAATGGAATGGAATGGAATGGAATGGAATTGAATGGAATGGAGTGGAATCGAATGGAATCGAATGGAATGGAATGGAATGGAATGGAATCAACCCAAGTAGAATGGAATGGATTGGAATGGAATGGAATGGAATGGAATGGAATCGAATCGAATGGAACGCAATGGAACGGAATGGAATGGAATGGAATGGAATGGAATGGAATCAATCCGAGTAGAATGGAATGGAATGGAATTCAATGTAACCGAAAGGAATTGAATCAACCCATGTGGAATGGAACGGGATGGCACGGGTCGGGATGGGACGGAATGGAACGGAACGGAATGGCATGGAATCAACCCGAGTAGAATGGAATGGAATGGAATGGAATGGAAGGGAAAGGAATAGAATGGAATTGAACCAACCCGCGTGGAACGGAATGGAACGTAACGGAAACGAGCGGAACGGAATGGAAAGGAATCAACCCGAGTAAAACGGCACGGGACGGGACGGGACGGGACGGGACGGGACGGGACGTGTCGGGACGGAACGGAACGGAACGGAACTCAATGGATTCAAGACGAGTAGAACGGAATGGAATGGAATGGAATGGAATGGAATGGAATGGAATGCAATGGAATGGAAATCAACCTGAGTAGAACGGAATGGAATGGAATGGAATGGAAATCAACCTGAGTAGAACGGAATGGAATGGAATGGAATGGAATTGAATGGACTGGAATGGAATGGAATGAACCCGAGTGGAATGGAATGGAATGGAATGGAATGGAATGATGAACCCGAGTAGAATGGAATGGTTTGGAATGAAATGGAATGGAATGGAATGGAATTCAATCGAATGGAATGGAATGGAATGGAATGGAATGGAATGGAATGGAATGGAATGGAATGGAATAAACCCGAGTAGAACGGAATGGGTTGGAATGGAAAGGAATGGAATGGAATGGAATGAAATGGAATGGAATGGAATCAACCCGAGTAGAACGGAATGGAATGGAATGGAATGGAATGGGATGGAATGGAATCGAATGATATCGAATGGAATCGAATGGAATGGAATGGAATAGAATGGAATCAACCCGAGTGGAACGGAATGGAATGGAATGGAATGGAATGGAATGGAATGGAATGGAATGGAATGGAATGGAATGGAATGGAATGGAATGGAATGGATTGGAATGGAATGGAATGGAATGGAATGGAATGGAATGGAATCGAATGGAATGGAGTGGAATGGAATGGAATGGAATGGAATGGAATGGAATGGAATGGAATGGAATCAACCCGAGTAGAACGGAATGGAATGGAATGGAATGGAATGGAATGGAATGGAATGGAATGGAATGGAATGGAATGGAATGGAATGGAATGGAATGGAATGGAATCGAATGCAATCGAATGGAGACGAATGGAATGGAATGGAATGGAATGGAATGGAATGGAATGGAATGGAATGGAATAAACCCGAGTAGAACGGAATGGGTTGGAATGGAAAGGAATGGAATGGAATGGAATGAAATGGAATGGAATGGAATCAACGCGAGTAGAACGGAATGGAATGGAATGGAATGGAATGGGATGGAATGGAATCGAATGATATCGAATGGAATCGAATGGAATGGAATGGAATAGAATGGAATCAACCCGAGTGGAACGGAATGGAATGGAATGGAATGGAATGGAATGGAATGGAATGGAATGGAATGGAATGGAATGGAATGGAATGGAATCTAACGGAATCGAATGGAATGCAATGGAATGGAATGGAATGGAATGGAATGGAATGGAATGGAATGGAATGGAATGGAATGGAATGCAATGGAATCAACCCGAGTAGAATGGAATGGATTGGAATGGAATGGAATGGAACGGAATGGAATCGAATGGAATCAAATGGAATGGAGTGGAATGGAATGTAATGTAATGGAATGGAATGGAATGGAATGGAATCAACCCGAGTAGAACGGAATGGAATGGAATGGAATGGAATGGAATGGAATGGAATGGAATGGAATGGAATGGAATGGAATTCCATGGAATGGAATGGAATGGAATCGAATGGAATCGAATGGAGACGAATGGAATGGAATGGAATGGAATGGAATGGAATTCAATGGAATAGAATGGAATGGAAGGGAATGGAATGGAATGGAATGGAATCGAATGGAATCAAATGTAATCGAGCGGAATGGAATGGAATAGAATGGAATCAACCCGAGTAGAACGGAATGGAATGGAATGGAATGGAATGGAATGGAATCGAATGGAATGGAATGGAATGGAATGAAATGGAATGGAATGGAATGGAATGGAATGGAATGGAATGGAATGGAATGGAATGGAATGGAATGGAATGGAATGGAATGGAATGGAATAGAATGGAATCAACCCGAGTAGAATGGAATGGATTGGAATGGAAAGGAATGGAATGGAATGGAATGGAATGGAATGGAATGGAATGGAATGGAATGGAATGGAATCAATCCGAGTAGAATGGAATGGAATGGAATTCAATGTAACCGAAAGGAATTGAATCAACCCATGTGGAACGGAACGGGATGGGACGGGACGGGACGTGATGGGACGGGTCGGGATGGGACGGAATGGAACGGAACGGAATGGCATGGAATCAACCCGAGTAGAATGGAATGGAATGGAATGGAATGGAATGGAAAGGAATAGAATAGAATAGAATGGAATTGAACCAACCCGCGTGGAACGGAATGGAACGCAACGGAAACGAGCGGAACGGAATGGAAAGGAATCAACCCGAGTAAAACGGCACGGGACGGGATGGGACGGGACGGGACGGGACGGAACGGAACGGAACCAAACTCAATGGAATCAACCCGAGTAGAACGGAATGGAGTAAATGGAAAGGAATGGAATGGAATGGAATGGAATGGAATGGAATGGAATGGAATGGAATGGAATGGAATGGAATGGAATGGAAATCAAATCGAGTAGAACGGATTGGAATGGAATGGAATGGAATGGAATGGAATGGAATGGAATTGAATGGAATGGAATGGAATGAGCCCGAGTGGAACGGAATGGAATGGAATGGAATGGAATGGAATGGAATGGAATGGAATGGAATGGAATGGAATGGAATGATCAACCCGAGTGTAATGGAATGGAATGGAATGGAATGGAGTGGAATCGAGTGGAATGGAATGGAATGGAATGGAATGGAATGGAATGGAATGGAATGGAATGGAATGGAATCAACCCGAGTAGAATGGAATGGATTGGAATGGAATGGAATGGAATGGAATCGAATGGAATGGAATGGAATGGAATGGAATGGAATGGAATGGAATGGAATGAAATGGAATGGAATGGAATCAACCCGAGTAGAACGGAATGGAATGGAATGGAATTGAATGGGATGGAATGGAATCGAATGATATCGAATGGAATCGAATGGAATTGAATGGAATAGAATGGAATCAACCCGAGTGGAAAGGAATGGAATGGAATGGAATAGAATGGAATGGAATGGAATGGAATGGAATAGAATGGAATGGAATGGAATGGAATGGAATGGAATGGAATGGAATGGAATGGAATGGAATCGAATGGAATCGAATGGAATGCAATGGAATGGAATGGAATGGAATGGAATGGAATGGAATGGAATGGAATGGAATGGAATGGAATGGAATGGAATCAACCCGAATAGAACGGAATGGAATGGAGTGGAATGGAATGGAATGGAATGGAATGGAATGGAATGGAATGGAATGGAATGGAATAGAATCGAATGGAATAGAATGGAATCGAATGGAATCGAATGGAATGGAATGGAATAGAATGGAATCAACCCGAGTAGAACGGAATGGAATGGAATGGAATGGAATGGAATGGAATGGAATGGAATCAACACGAGTACAATGGAATGGATTGGAATGGAATGGAATGGAATGGAATGGAATGGAATGGAATCGAATGGAATCGAAAGGAATAGATTGGAATGGAATGGAATGGAATGGAATGGAATGGAATGGAATGGAATGGAATGGAATGGAATGGAATCAATCCGAGTAGAATGGAATGGAATGGAGTTCAATGTAACCGAAAGGAATTGAATCAACCCATGTGGAACGGAACGGGATGGGACGGGACGGGACGGGATGGGACGGGTCGGGATGGGACGGAATGGAACGGAACGGAATGGCATGGAATCAACCCGAGTAGAATGGAATGGAATGGAATGGAATGGAATGGAAGGGAAAGGAATAGAATAGAATAGAATGGAATTGAACCAACCCGCGTGGAATGGAATGGAACGCAACGGAAACGAGCGGAACGGAATTGAAAGGAATCAACCTGAGTAAAACGGCACGGGACGGGACGGGACGGGACGGGACGGGACGGGACGGAACCAAACTCAATGGAATCAACCCGAGTAGAACGGAATGGAGTAAATGGAAAGGAATGGAATGGAATGGAATGGAATGGAATGGAATGGAATGGAATGGAATGGAATGGAATGGAATGGAATGGAATGGAATCGAATGGAATGGAATGGAATGGAATGGAATCGAATGGAATGGAATGGAATCGAATGGAATGGAATGGAATGGAATGGAATGGAATGGAATGGAATGGAATGGAATGGAATGTAATGGAATGGAATCGAACGGAATCGAATGGAATAGAATGGAATATAATGGAATGGAATGGAATGGAATGGAATGGAATGGAGTCAACCCGAGTAGAATGGAATGGATTGGAATGGAATGGAATGGAAAGTAATGGAATGGAATGGAAGGGAATGGAATGGAATGGAATGGAATGGAATGGAATGGAATGGAATGGAATTGAATGGAATGGAATGGAATGAGCCCGAGTGGAATGGAATGGAATGGAATGGAATGGAATGGAATGGAATGGAATGGAATGATCAACCCGAGTGGAATGGAATGGAATGGAATGGAATGGAATGGAATGGAATGGAGTGGAAGCAACCCGAGTAGAACGGAATGGAATGGAATGGAATGGAATAGAATGGAATGGAATGGAATGGAATGGAATGGAATGGAATTCAATGGAATAGAATGGAATGGAATGGAATGGAATAAAATGAAATGGAATGGAATGGAATCGAATGGAATAGAATGGAATCGAATGGAATGGAATGGAATAGAATGGAATGGAATGGAATGGAATGGAGTGGAATCAACCCGAGTAGAACAGAATGGAATGGAATGGAATGGAATGGAATGGAATGGAATGGAATGGAATGGAATGGAATGGAATGGAATGGAATGGAATGGAATGGAATTGAATGGAATGGAAAGGAATGAGCCCGAGTGGAATGGAATGGAATGGAATGGAATGGAATGGAATGGAATGGAATGGAATGGAATGGAATGATCAACCCGAGTGGAATGGAATGGAATGGAATGGAATGGAATGGAATGGAATGGAGTGGAAGCAACCCGAGTAGAACGGAATGGAATGGAATGGAATGGAATAGAATGGAATGGAATGGAATGGAATGGAATGGAATGGAATTCAATGGAATAGAATGGAATGGAATGGAATGGAATAAAATGAAATGGAATGGAATGGAATCGAATGGAATAGAATGGAATCGAATGGAATGGAATGGAATAGAATGGAATGGAATGGAATGGAATGGAGTGGAATAAACCCGAGTAGAACAGAATGGAATCGAATGGAATGGAATGGAATGGAATGGAATGGAATGGAATGGAATGGAATGGAATGGAATGGAATGGAATCGAATGGAATGGAATCGAATGGAATGGAATGGAATGGAATGGAATCAACCCAAGTAGAATGGAATGGATAGGAATGGAATGGAATGGAATGGAATGGAATCGAATCGAATGGAACGCAATGGAATGGAATGGAATGGAATGGAATGGAATGGAATGGAATGGAATGGAATCAATCCGAGTAGAATGGAATGGAATGGAATTCAATGTTACCGAAAGGAATTGAATCAACCCATGTGGAACGGAACGGGATGGGACGGGACGGGACGGGATGGGACGGGTAAGGATGGGACGGAATGGAACGGAACGGAATGGCATGGAATCAACCCGAGTAGAATGGAATGGAATGGAATGGAATGGAAGGGAAAGGAATAGAATAGAATAGAATGGAATTGAACCAACCCGCGTGGAACGGAATGGAACGTAACGGAAACGAGCGGAACGGAATGGAAAGGAATCAACCCGAGTAAAACGGCACGGGACGGGACGGGACGGGACGGGACGGGACGTGTCGGGACGGAACGGAACGGAACGGAACTCAATGGATTCAAGCCGAGTAGAACGGAATGGAATGGAATGGAATGGAATGGAATGGAATGGAATGGAATGGAATGGAATGGAATGGAATGGAAATCAACCTGAGTAGAACGGAATGGAATGGAATGGAATGGAATTGAATGGAATGGAATGGAATGGAATGAACCCGAGTGGAATAGAATGGAATGGAATGGAATGGAATGGAATGATGAACCCGAGTAGAATGGAATGCTTTGGAATGAAATGGAATGGAATGGAATGGAATGGAATCGAATGGAATGGAATGGAATGGAATGGAATGGAATGGAATGGAATGGAATGGAATGGAATGGAATGGAATAAACCCGAGTAGAACGGAATGGGTTGGAATGGAAAGGAATGGAATGGAATGGAATGGAATGGAATGGAATGGAATGGAATCAACCCGAGTAGAACGGAATGGAATGGAATGGAATGGAATGGGATGGAATGGAATCGAATGATATCGAATTGAATCGAATGGAATGGAATGGAATAGAATGGAATCAACCCGAGTGGAACGGAATGGAATGGAATGGAATGGAATGGAATGGAATGGAATGGAATGGAATGGAATGGAATGGAATGGATTCTAACGGAATCGAATGGAATGCAATGGAATGGAATGGAATGGAATTGAATGGAATGGAATGGAACGGAATGAAATGGAATCAACCCGAGTAGAATGGAATGGATTGGAATGGAATGGAATGGAATGGAATGGAATCGAATGGAATCGAATGGAATGGAGTGGAATGGAATGGAATGGAATGGAATCGAATGGAATCGAATGGAGACGAATGGAATGGAATGGAATGGAATGGAATCAACCAGAGTAGAATGGAATGTATTGGAATGGAATGGAATGGAATGGAATGGAATGGAATGGAATGGAATGGAATCGAACGGAATGGAATGGAATGGAATGGAATGGAATGGAATGGAATTTAATGGAATCAATCAGAGTAGAACGGAATGGAATGGAATGGAATGGAATGGAATGGAATGGAATTCAATGGAATAGAATGGAATGGAAGGGAATGGAATGGAATGGAATGGAATCGAATGGAATCAAATGGAATCGAACGGAATGGAATGGAATAGAATGGAATCAACCCGAGTAGAACGGAATGGAATGGAATGGAATGGAATGGAATGGAATGGAATGGAATGGAATGGAATGGAATGGAATGGAATGGAATGGAATGGAATAGAATGGAATCAACCCGAGTAGAATGGAATGGATTGGAATGGAAAGGAATGGAATGGAATGGAATGGAATGGAATGGAATGGAATGGAATGGAATGGAATGGAATCAATCCGAGTAGAATGGAATGGAATGGAATTCAATGTAACCGAAAGGAATTGAATCAACCCATGTGGAACGGAACGGGATGGGACGGGACGGGACGTGATGGGACGGGTCAGGATGGGACGGAATGGAACGGAACGGAATGGCATGGAATCAACCCGAGTAGAATGGAATGGAATGGAATGGAATGGAAGGGAAAGGAATAGAATAGAATAGAATGGAATTGAACCAACCCGCGTGGAACGGAATGGAACGTAACGGAAACGAGCGGAACGGAATGGAAAGGAATCAACCCGAGTAAAACGGCACGGGACGGGACGGGACGGGACGGGACGGGACGTGTCGGGACGGAACGGAACGGAACGGAACTCAATGGATTCAAGCCGAGTAGAACGGAATGGAATGGAATGGAATGGAATGGAATGGAATGGAATGGAATGGAATGGAATGGAATGGAATGGAATGGAAATCAACCTGAGTAGAACGGAATGGAATGGAATGGAATGGAATTGAATGGAATGGAATGGAATGGAATGAACCCGAGTGGAATGGAATGGAATGGAATGGAATGGAATGGAATGGAATGATGAACCCGAGTAGAATGGAATGGTTTGGAATGAAATGGAATGGAATGGAATGGAATGGAATCGAATGGAATGGAATGGAATGGAATGGAATGGAATGGAATGGAATGGAATGGAATGGAATGGAATCAACCCGAGTAGAACGGAATGGAATGGAATGGAATGGAATGGGATGGAATGGAATCGAATGATATCGAATTGAATCGAATGGAATGGAATGGAATAGAATGGAATCAACCCGAGTGGAACGGAATGGAATGGAATGGAATGGAATGGAATGGAATGGAATGGAATGGAATGGAATGGAATGGAATGGAATGGATTCTAACGGAATCGAATGGAATGCAATGGAATGGAATGGAATGGAATTGAATGGAATGGAATGGAACGGAATGAAATGGAATCAACCCGAGTAGAATGGAATGGATTGGAATGGAATGGAATGGAATGGAATGGAATCGAATGGAATCGAATGGAATGGAGTGGAATGGAATGGAATGGAATGGAATCGAATGGAATCGAATGGAGACGAATGGAATGGAATGGAATGGAATGGAATCAACCAGAGTAGAATGGAATGTATTGGAATGGAATGGAATGGAATGGAATGGAATGGAATGGAATGGAATGGAATCGAATGGAATGGAATGGAATGGAATGGAATGGAATGGAATGGAATTTAATGGAATCAATCAGAGTAGAACGGAATGGAATGGAATGGAATGGAATGGAATGGAATGGAATTCAATGGAATAGAATGGAATGGAAGGGAATGGAATGGAATGGAATGGAATCGAATGGAATCAAATGGAATCGAACGGAATGGAATGGAATAGAATGGAATCAACCCGAGTAGAACGGAATGGAATGGAATGGAATGGAATGGAATGGAATGGAATGGAATGGAATGGAATGGAATGGAATAGAATGGAATCAACCCGAGTAGAATGGAATGGATTGGAATGGAAAGGAATGGAATGGAATGGAATGGAATGGAATGGAATGGAATGGAATGGAATGGAATGGAATCAATCCGAGTAGAATGGAATGGAATGGAATTCAATGTAACCGAAAGGAATTGAATCAACCCATGTGGAACGGAACGGGATGGGACGGGACGGGACGTGATGGGACGGGTCAGGATGGGACGGAATGGAACGGAACGGAATGGCATGGAATCAACCCGAGTAGAATGGAATGGAATGGAATGGAATGGAATGGAAAGGAATAGAATAGAATAGAATGGAATTGAACCAACCCGCGTGGAACGGAATGGAACGCAACGGAAACAAGCGGAACGGAATGGAAAGGAATCAACCCGAGTAAAACGGCATGGGACGGGACGGGACGGGACGGGACGGGACGGAACGGAACGGAACCAAACTCAATGGAATCAACCCGAGTAGAACGGAATGGAGTAAATGGAAAGGAATGGAATGGAATGGAATGGAATGGAATGGAATGGAATGGAATGGAATGGAATGGAATGGAATGGAAATCAAACCGAGTAGAACGGAATGGAATGGAATGGAATGGAATGGAATGGAATGGAATGGAATGGCATGGAATTGAATGGAATGGAATGGAATGAGCCCGAGTGGAATGGAATGGAATGGAATGGAATGGAATGGAATGGAATGGAATGGAATGGAATGGAATGGAATGATCAACCCGAGTGGAATGGAATGGAATGGAATGGAATGGAATGGAATGGAATGGAGTGGAATCAACCCGAGTAGAACGGAATGGAAAGGAATGGAATGGAATGGAATGGAATAGAATGGAATGGAATGGAATGGAATGGAATGGAATGGAATTCAATGGAATAGAATGGAATGGAATGGAATGGAATAAAATGAAATGGAATGGAATGGAATCGAATGGAATAGAATGGAATCGAATGGAATGGAGTGGAATAGAATGGAATGGAATGGAATGGAATGGAGTGGAATTAACCCGAGTAGAACAGAATGGAATGGAATGGAATGGAATGGAATGGAATGGAATGGAATGGAATGGAATGGAATGGAGTGGAATCGAATGGAATCGAATGGAATGGAATGGAATGGAATGGAATCAACCCAAGTAGAATGGAATGGATTGGAATGGAATGGAATGGAATGGAATGGAATCGAATCGAATGGAACGCAATGGAATGGAATGGAATGGAATGGAATGGAATGGAATGGAATGGAATCAATCCGAGTAGAATGGAATGGAATGGAATTCAATGTAACCGAAAGGAATTGAATCAACCCATGTGGAACGGAACGGGATGGCACGGGTCGGCATGGGACGGAATGGAACGGAACGGAATGGCATGGAATCAACCCGAGTAGAATGGAATGGAATGGAATGGAATGGAAGGGAAAGGAATAGAATGGAATTGAACCAACCCGCGTGGAACGGAATGGAACGTAACGGAAACGAGCGGAACGGAATGGAAAGGAATCAACCCGAGTAAAACGGCACGGGACGGGACGGGACGGGACGGGACGGGACGGGACGTGTCGGGACGGAACGGAACGGAACGGAACTCAATGGATTCAAGCCGAGTAGAACGGAATGGAATGGAATGGAATGGAATGGAATGGAATGGAATGGAATGCAATGGAATGGAAATCAACCTGAGTAGAACGGAATGGAATGGAATGGAATGGAAATCAACCTGAGTAGAACGGAATGGAATGGAATGGAATGGAATTGAATGGACTGGAATGGAATGGAATGAACCCGAGTGGAATGGAATGGAATGGAATGGAATGGAATGATGAACCCGAGTAGAATGGAATGGTTTGGAATGAAAAGGAATGGAATGGAATGGAATTCAATCGAATGGAATGGAATGGAATGGAATGGAATGGAATGGAATGGAATGGAATGGAATGGAATGGAATGGAATAAACCCGAGTAGAACGGAATGGGTTGGAATGGAAAGGAATGGAATGGAATGGAATGAAATGGAATGGAATGGAATCAACCCGAGTAGAACGGAATGGAATGGAATGGAATGGAATGGGATGGAATGGAATCGAATGATATCGAATGAAATCGAATGGAATGGAATGGAATAGAATGGAATCAACCCGAGTGGAACGGAATGGAATGGAATGGAATGGAATGGAATGGAATGGAATGGAATGGAATGGAATGGAATGGAATGGAATGGAATGGATTGGAATGGAATGGAATGGAATGGAATGGAATCGAATGGAATCGAATGGAATGGAGTGGAATGGAATGGAATGGAATGGAATGGAGTGGAATGGAATGGAATGGAATCAACCCGAGTAGAACGGAATGGAATGGAATGGAATGGAATGGAATGGAATGGAATGGAATGGAATGGAATGGAATGGAATGGAATGGAATGGAATTCCATGGAATGGAATGGAATGGAATCGAATGCAATCGAATGGAGACGAATGGAATGGAATGGAATGGAATGGAATGGAATCAACCAGAGTAGAATGGAATGTATTGGAATGGAATGGAATGGAATGGAATGGAATGGAATGGAATGGAATGGAATGGAATGGAATGGAATCGAATGGAATGGAATGGAATGGAATGGAATGGAATCAACCCAAGTAGAATGGAATGTATTGGAATGGAATGGAATGGAATGGAATGGAATGGAATGGAATGGAATCGAATGGAATGGAATGGAATGGAATGGAATGGAATGGAATTTAATGGAATCAATTAGAGTAGAACGGAATGGAATGGAATGGAATGGAATGGAATGGAATGGAATGGAATGGAATGGAATTCAATGGAATAGAATGGAATGGAAGGGAATGGAATGGAATGGAATGGAATCGAATGGAATCAAATGGAATCGAACGGAATGGAATGGAATAGAATGGAATCAACCCGAGTAGAACGGAATGGAATGGAATGGAATGGAATGGAATGGAATCGAATGGAATGGAATGGAATGGAATGGAATGGAATGGAATGGAATGGAATGCAATGGAATGGAATGGAATGGAATGGAATGGAATGGAATGGAATAGAATGGAATCAACCCGAGTAGAATGGAATGGATTGGAATGGAAAGGAATGGAATGGAATGGAATGGAATGGAATGGAATGGAATGGAATGGAATCAATCCGAGTAGAATGGAATGGAATGGAATTCAATGTAACCGAAAGGAATTGAATCAACCCATGTGGAACGGAACGGGATGGGACGGGACGGGACGTGATGGGACGGGTCGGGATGGGACGGAATGGAACGGAACGGAATGGCATGGAATCAACCCGAGTAGAATGGAATGGAATGGAATGGAATGGAATGGAAAGGAATAGAATAGAATAGAATGGAATTGAACCAACCCGCGTGGAATGGAATGGAACGCAACGGAAACAAGCGGAACGGAATGGAAAGGAATCAACCCGAGTAAAACGGCACGGGACGGGACAGGACGGGACGGGACGGGACGGAACGGAACGGAACCAAACTCAATGGAATCAACCCGAGTAGAACGGAATGGAGTAAATGGAAAGGAATGGAATAGAATGGAATGGAATGGAATGGAATGGAATGGAATGGAATGGAATGGAATGGAATGGAATGGAATGGAATGGAATCGAATGGAATGGAATGGAATGGAAATCAAACCGAGTAGAACGGAATGGAATGGAATGGAATGGAATGGAATGGAATGGAATGGAATGGAATGGAATGGAATGGAATGGAATGGAATGGAATGGAATGGAATGGCATGGAATGGAATGGAATGGAATGGAATGGAATGGAATGGCATGGAATTGAATGGAATGGAATGGAATGAGCCCGAGTGGAATGGAATGGAATGGAATGGAATGGAATGGAATGGAATGGAATGGAATGGAATGGAATGATCAACCCGAGTGGAATGGAATGGAATGGAATGGAATGGAATGGAGTGGAATCAACCCGAGTAGAACGGAATGGAATGGAATGGAATGGAATGGAATGGAATGGAATGGAATGGAATGGAATGGAATGGAATGGAATGGAATGGAATTCAATGGAATAGAATGGAATGGAATGGAATGGAATAAAATGAAATGGAATGGAATAGGATCGAATGGAATAGAATGGAATCGAATGGAATGGAGTGGAATAGAATGGAATGGAATGGAATGGAATGGAGTGGAATCAACCCGAGTAGAACAGAATGGAATGGAATGGAATGGAATGGAATGGAATGGAATGGAATGGAACGGAAAGGAATCAACCCAAGTAGAATGGAATGGATTGGAATGGAATGGAATGGAATGGAATTGAATCGAATCGAATGGAACGCAAAGGAATGGAATGGAATGGAATGGAGTGGAATGGAATGGAATGGAATCAATCCGAGTAGAATGGAATGGAATGGAATTCAATGTAACTGAAAGGAATTGAATCAACCCATGTGGAACGGAACGGGATGGGACGGGTCGGGATGGGACGGAATGGAACGGAACGGAATGGCATGGAATCAACCCGAGTAGAATGGAATGGAATGGAATGGAATGGAAGGGAAAGGAATAGAATAGAATAGAATGGAATTGAACCAACCCGCGTGGAACGGAATGGAACATAACGGAAACGAGCGGAACGGAATGGAAAGGAATCAACCCGAGTAAAACGGCACGGGACGGGACGGGACGGAACGGGACGGGACGTGTCGGGACGGAACGGAATGGAACGGAACTCAGTGGATTCAAGCCGAGTAGAACGGAATGGAATGGAATGGAATGGAATGGAATGGAATGGAATGGAATGGAATGGAATGGAATGGAAATCAACTTGAGTAGAACGGAATGGAATGGAATGGAATGGAATTGAATGGAATGGAATGGAATGGAATGAACCCGAGTGGAATGGAATGGAATGGAATGGAACGGAATGATGAACCCGAGTAGAATGGAATGGTTTGGAATGAAATGGAATGGAATGGAATGGAATGGAATGGAATGGAATGGAATGGAATGGAATGGAATCAACCCGAGTAGAACGGAATGGGTTGGAATGGAAAGGAATGGAATGGAATGGAATGGAATGGAATGGAATGGAATGGAATGGAATGGAATGGAATGGAGTGGAATCAACCCGAGTAGAACGGAATGGAATGGAATGGAATGGAATGGAATGGAATGGAATCGAATGGAATGGAATGGAATCGAAAGGAATGGAATGGAATGGAATGGAATGGAATGGAATGGAATGGAATGGAATGGAATCAACCCGAGTAGAATGGAATGGATTGGAATGGAATGGAATGGAAAGGAATGGAATGGAATGGAATCGAATGGAATGGAATGGAATCGAACGGAATCTAATGGAATGGAATGGAATATAATGGAATGTAATGGAATGGAATGGAATGGAATGGAGTCAACCCGAGTAGAATGGAATGGATTGGAATGGAATGGAATGGAAAGTAATGGAATGGAATGGAATGGAATGGAATGGAAAGGAATGGAATGGAATGGAATGGAATCAACCCGAGTAGAACTAAATGGAATGGAAAGGAATGGAATGGAATGGAATAGAATGGAATGGAATGGAATTCAATGGAGTAGAATGGAATGGAATAGAATGGAATGGAATGGAATGGAATGGAATGGAATGGAATGGAATGGAATGGAATGGAATAGAATGGAATCAACCCGACTAGAACGGAATGGAATGGAATGGAATGGAATGGAATGGAATGGAATGGAATGGAATGGAATGGAACCGAATGGAATGGAATGGAATGGAATGGAATGGAATGGAATGGAATGGAATGGAATGGAATGGAATCCACCCGAGTAGAATGGAATGGATTGGAATGGAATGGAATGGAATGGAATGGAATGGAATCGAGTGGAATGGAATGGAATGGAATGGAATGGAATGGAATGGAATGGAATCAACCCGAGTAGAATGGAATGGATTGCAATGGAATGGAATGGAATGGAATCGAATGGAATCGAATGGAATGGAATGGAATGGAATGGAATGAAATGGAATGGAATGGAATCAACCCGAGTAGAACGGAATGGAATGGAATGGATTGGAATGGGATGGAATGGAACCAAATTAGATCGAATGGAATCGAATGGAATGGAATGGAATAGAATGGAATCAACCCGAGTGGAACGGAATGGAATGGAATGGAATAGAATGGAAATGAAAGGAATGGAATGGAATAGAATGGAATGGAATGGAATGGAATGGAATGGAATGGAAAGGAATGGAATCGAATGGAATCGAATGGAATGCAATGGAATGGAATGGAATGGAATGGAATGGAATGGAATGGAATGGAATGGAATGGAATGGAATGGAATCAACCCGAATAGAACGGAATGGAATGGAGTGGAATGGAATGGAATGGAATGGAATGGAATGGAATGGAATGGAATGCAATGGAATGGAATGGAATGGAATGGAATCGAATGGAATAGAATGGAATCGAATGGAATCGAATGGAATGGAATGGAATAGAATGGAATCAACCCGAGTAGAACGGAATGGAATGGAATGGAATGGAATGGAATGGAATGGAATGGAATGGAATGGAATGGAATGGAATGGAATGGAATGGAATCAACACGAGTAGAATGGAATGGATTGCTATGGAATGGAATGGAATGGAATGGAATGTTATGGAATGGAATGGAATCAACCCGAGTAGAATGGAATGGATTGGAATGGAATTCAATGGAATAGAATGGAATGGAATCGAATATTCTTTTCTACTCTGATTGACCCCATTCCATTCCATTCCATTCCATTCCATTCCATTCCATTCGATTCCATTCCATTCCATTCCATTCCATTCCATTCCATTCCAATACATTCCATTCTACTCTGGTTGATTCCATTCCATTCCATTCCATTCCATTCAATTCGTCTCCATTCGATTCAAATTTCATCAAATACATATTATATACTGTACAACTAATATCAAATTTCTCCAAATATATATTACCTACTGTACATAAAATATCAAATTTCACTATATACTATATACTATACATAAAATATTAAATTTCACCAAATATATATTATATACTGTACATGAAATATCAAATTTCACCAAATATATACTACTGTATATAAAATATCAAATTTCACAAAATATATATTATATACTGTACATAAAATAACTACACCAAATATATACTATCTACTGTACATAAAATATCAAATTTCACCAAATATATATTATGTACTGTACATAAAATATGAAATTTCACCAAATATATATTACCTACTTTACATAAAAAATCAAATTTCACCAAATATTTATTATATACTGTACATAAAATATCAAATTTCACTAAATATATGTTATATACTGTACATAAAATATCAAACTACACCAAATATACATTATATACTGCACATTTAATATGAAAGTACACCAAATATATATTATATACTGTATATAAAATATCAAATTTCACCAAATATATATTATATACCGTACAAAAAATACCAAATTTCACCAAATATATATTATACACTATACATAAAATATCAAATTTCACCAAATATATACTATATACTGTACATAAAATATGAAAGTACACCAAATATATAGTATATACTGTATATAAAATATCAAATTTCAACACATATATATTTTATACTGCCCATAAAATATCAAATTTCACCACATGTCTACTATATACGGCACTTAAACTATGAAAGTACACCAAATATATATTATATAGTGTACATAAAATACAAAAGTACACAAATATATATTATAGACTGCACATAAATTATATTTCACTAAACATCTTATATACAGTACATAAAATATAAATGTACACCAAATATATATTATATACTGTACATAATCTATCAAATTATACCAAATATATATTATATACTGTACATAAAATATAAAAGTACAACAAATATATACTATTTACTGTACATAAACTATCAAAGCACACCAAATATATATTATATACCGTACATAAAATATCAAATTTCACCAAATATATATTATATACTGTACATAAAATATCAAATTTCACCAAATATATACTATATACTGTACATAAAGTATGAAAGTACAGCAAATATATATGATATACCATACATAAAATATCAAATTTCACCGAATATATACTATATACTGCACAAAAAATATGAAAGTACAGCAAATGTATACTATATAGTGTACGTATAGTATCAAATTTCACCAAACATATATATTATCTACTGTACATACAATATCAAATTTCACTAAATATTTACTATATAATAAACATAAAACATCAAATTTCACCAAATATATATTGTATACACTACATAAAATATCAAATTTCATGAAATACAAATTATATACAGTACATAAAATATCAAATTTCACAAAATATATATTTTATACTGTACATAAGATATCAAATTTCACAGAATATACACTATACACTGTACAGAAAATATGAAAGTTCACCAAATATATCTTATATATTGTACAGAAAATATCTAATTTCACCAAATATATATTATATACTGTACATAAAATATGAAGGTACACCAAATATATATTATATACTGTATATAAAATATCAAATTTCACCAAATATGCATTATATACTATACATAAAACATCAAATTTCACCGAATATATATACAGTACATAAAATATCAAATTTCATCCAATATATATTATATGCGGTACATAAAACATCAAATTTCACCAAATATTTATTATATACTGTACATAAAATATCAAATTTCAAGAAATATATATTATATACTGAACATAAAATATCAAATTTCCAAAAATATATATTATATAATGAACAAGATATATCAAACTACACCAAATATATATTATATACTGTACATAAAATATCAAACTACACAAAATATATATTATATACTGTACATAAAATATCAAATTTCACCAAATTAATATTGTATTCCGTACATAAAATATCAAATTTCACCAAATATGTATTTTACACTGTACATAAAATATCAAACTTCAACAATTATATAGTATACACAATACATATAATATCAAATTTCACCAAATATTTATTATATACTATACATGAAATATCAAATTTCACCAAATATATATTATATACTGTATATAAAATATCAAACTACACCATATATCTTATATACTGTACATAAAATATCAAAGGACACCAAATATATTTTATATACTGTACATAAAATATCAAATTTCACGAAATATATATTACCTACTGTACATAAAATATCAAATTTCACCAAACATATATGATATACTGTACATAAAATATCAATCTAAACCAAATATATATTATATACTGTACATAAAATATCAAACTACACCAATTATATATTATATACTGCACATAAAATATCAAATTTCACCAGATATTTATTAAATACTGGGCATAATTTAGCAAATTTCACCAAATATATATTACAGACTGTACATAAAATATCAAATTCCACCAAATATATATTTACTGTATAAAATATATCAAATTTTACCAAATATATATTATATACTGTACATAAAATATCAAATTTCACCAAATATATCTTACATACTTTACAAAAAATATCAAATTTTACCAAATATATATTGCATACTGTACATAAAATATCAAATTTCACCAAATATATATTACATACTGTACATAAAATATCAAACAACACCAACTATGTATTATATACTATAAATAAAATATCAAACTACACCAAATATATATTATACTGTACATAAAATATCAAATTGCACCAAAATTATATTGTATACCGTACATGAAATATCAAATTTCAACAAAGACATGTTAGGCACTGTTCATAAAATATCAAATTTTACCAAATATTTATTATATACGGTACATAAAATATCAAATTTCACCAAATATATAATATATACTGTTCAGAAAATATCAAATTTCACCAAATATATATTATACACTGTACACAAAATATCAAATTTCACCAAATATATACTGTATACTGTACATAAAATATCAAATTTCACCAAATATTTATGATATACTGTACATAAATTAGCAAACTACACAAAATATATATTATATACTGTACATAAAATATCAAATTTCACCAAATATTTATTACATACTTTACAGAAATTAGCAAACTTCACCAAATATATCTTACATACTGTTGATAAAATATCAAATTTCCCCAAATATATATTATATACTGTACTTAAAATATCTAATTTCACCAATTACATATTATATACTGTACATAAAATATCAAATTTCAGCAAATATATGTTACATATTGTACATAAAATATCAAAATTTTACCAAATATGTATTATATACTGTACATAAACTATCAAATTTCACTAAATATATGTTATATACAGTACATAAAATATGAAATTACACCAAATATATATTATATACTGTAGATATAATGTGAAAATACACCAAATATATACTGTACATAAAATATCAAATTTCACCAAATATCTATTATATACTTTACATAAAATACCAAATTTCAACAAATATGTATTATATACTGTAATTAAAATATCAAATTTCACGAAATATACATTATATATGCTACTAAAAATGTCAAAATTCACCAAATATATAGTATATACTGTACATAAAATATGAAAGTACACCAAATATATATTACATACTGTACATAAGATATCAAATTTCACGAAATTTATACTATATGCTTTACATGAAATTGGAAAATACACCAAATATATAGTATATACCGTAAACAAAATATCAAATTTCACCACATATATATTTTATACTGCACATAAAACATCAAATTTAACCAAATATATATTATATACTGTACATAAAATATCAAATTTCACAAAATATATACTATATACTGTACTGAAAATATGAAAGTACAGCAAATATATATTATATACTGTACACAAAATATCAAATTTCATCAAATATATATTATATTCTGTAGATAAAACATGAAAGTACACCAAATATATACTCTATGCTATATATAAAATATCAAATTTCACCAAATATATATAATATACTGTACATAAAATATCAAATTTCACCAAATATATAAAATATACTGTACATAAAATATCAAATTTCACCAAATATATGTTATATACTGTACATAAAATATCAAATTTCCCTATATATATATTATATACTGTACATAAAATATGAAACTACACCAGATATGTATTATATACTGTTCATATAATGTGAGCGTACACCAAACGTGTATTATATACTGTAAATAAAATATCAAATTTTACCAAATATATATTATGTATTGTAAATAAAATGCCAAATTTCACAAAATACATATTATATACTGTACACCAAATATCAAATTTCATCCAATTTATATACTGTAAAAAAAATCAAATTTCACCAAATATATATTATATCCTGTACATAAAATATCAAACTACACCAAATATATATTACATACTGTACATAAAATATCAAATTTCAACAAATATATATTATATACTGAACATAAAATATCAAATTTCACCTAATTTATATTGTGTTCCGTACATAAAATATCAAATTTCACGAAATATATATTATACACTGTACATAAAATATCAAATTTCACCAAAAGTATATTATGCACTGTACATAAAAAATCAAAGTACACCAAATATATATTATATACTGTACAATAATATATCAAAGTACACCAAGTATATATTATATACGGTATATAAAATATCATATTTCAACAAATATATATTATATACTGTACATAAAATATCAATTTTCACCAAATATATATTATATACTGTATATGAACTATCAAAGTACTCCCAACATATATGATATACTGTAGATACAATATCAAAGTACACCAAATATATATTATATACTCTACAGAAAATATCAAAGTACACCAAATATATATTATATACTGTACACAAAATATCAAAGTACACCAAATATATATTATATACTGTACATAAAATATCAAAGTGCACGAAATATATGTTATATACTGTACATAAAATATCAAATTTCACCAAATATATATTACATACTGTACATAAAATATCAAATTTTTCCAAATATGTATTAAATACTGTACCTAAAATATCAAATTTCACTAAATATATGTTATATACTGTACATAAAATATGAAAGTTCACCAAATATATATTATATACTGTACATATAATGTGAAAGTACACCAAATATATATCATATACTGTTCATAAAATAGCAAAATTCAACAAATGTTTATTATATACTGTACATAAAATACCAAATTTCAACAAATATATATTATATACTGTACATAAAATATCAAATTTCACCTAAGATTTATTATATATTGTACATAAAATGAAATTTCAAAAAATATTTATTATATAGTGTACATTAAATAGCAAATTTCGCCCAATATATGTTGCGTACTGTACATAAAATATCAAATTTCACCAAATATATATTATATACCCCACAGAAAATATCAAAGTACACCAAATATATATTATATCCTGTACACAAAATATCAAATTTCTCCAAATATATATTATATACTGTGGATAAAATATGAAAGTACACCAAATATATAATATATACTGTATATAAAAGGTCAAATTTCTCCAAATATATATTATACACTGTACATAAAATATCAAAATTCACCATATATATGTTATATACTGCACATAAAATATGAAATTTCACCAAATATATATTATATCCTGTACATAAAACATCAAATTTCACTAAATATATACTATATACTATACATAAAATATCAAATTTCTCCAAAGATATATACTGCACTTAAAATATCAAATTTCACCAAATATTTATTATATACTGTACATAAAATAGCAA